>NW_027518428.1:0-228919 GCF_051622035.1 Arctopsyche grandis
CAATGTCCATTAATTCGATTTCGGTGATGGTTAGTGTCAGATGCTTAGGTTTGGTGGGGTATTAATTTTTTTTGGATATTTTGGCAATGTTGGTTTTTCTGACTTCGGTTGATGGTAAGTTTAGTTGGGTTAGGTACTGTGAGGTAAGCATGTTTTGTAGATATTTTGGCAATGTCTAATTCTTTAATTTCGTTGATGGGTTAGGCTCAGATGGGTGAGGTTTGTAGGATAAGAACTTTTTGTGGATATTTTGCGCAATATCGAATTTCTCTGACTTCGTGATGGTTAGGTTAGGTTGGGTTAGGTATTGTGAGGTAAGCACGTTTTGTGGATTATTTATCAAAGTCCATTTCTTTGATTTCGGTGATGGTTAGGTTCAGATGGGTGAGGTTTTGTAGGATAAGAACTTTTTGTGGATATTTTGGCAATGTCGAATTCTCTGACTTCGGTGATGGTTAGGTTAGGTTGGTTAGGTATTGTGAGGTAAGCACGTTTTGTGGATATTTTGTCAAGCCTAATTCTTTGATTTCGGTGATGGTTAGGTTCAGATGGGTGAGGTTTGGTAGGATAAGAACTTTTTGTGGATATTTTGGCATTGTCGAATTCTCTGACTTCAGTGATGGTTAGGTTAGGTTGGGTTAGGTACTTTGAGGTAAACATGTTTTGTAGATATTTTGGCAATGTCTAATTCTTTAATTTCGTTGATGGTTAGGCTCAGATGGGTGAGGTTTGGTAGGATAAGAACTTTTTGTGGATATTTTGGCAATGTCGAATTCTCGGACTTCGGTGATGGTAAGGTTAGGTTGGGTTATGTATGGTGAGGGAAGCACGTTTTGTGGATATTTTGGCAATGTCGAATTCTTTGATTTCAGTGATGGTTAGGTTCAGATGGGAGAGGTTTGGTAGGATAAGAACTTTTTGTGGATATTTTGGCAATGTCGAATTCTCTGACTTCGGTGATGGTTAGGTTAGGTTGGGTTAGGTACTGTGAGGTAAGCATGTTTTGTAGATATTTTGGCAATGTCTTATTCTTTAATTTCGTTGATGGTTAGGCTCAGATGGGTGAGGTTTGGTAGGATAAGAACTTTTTGTGGATATTTTGGCAATGTCGAATTCTCGGACTTCGGTGATGGTAAGGTTAGGTTGGGTTAGGTATGGTGAGGGAAGCACGTTTTGTGGATATTTTGGCAATGTCGAATTCTTTGATTTCAGTGATGGTTAGGTTCAGATGGGAGAGGTTTGGTAGGATAAGAACTTTTTGTGGATATTTTGGCAATGTCGAATTCTCTGACTTCGGTGATGGTTAGGTTAGGTTGGGTTAGGTACTGTGAGGTAGGCATGTTTTGTAGATATTTTGGCAATGTCTTATTCTTTAATTTCGTTGATGGTTAGGCTCAGATGGGTGAGGTTTGGTAGGATAAGAACTTTTTGTGGATATTTTGGCAATGTCGAATTCTCTGACTTCGGTGATGGTTAGGTTAGGTTGGATAAGATATTGTGAGATAGGCACGTTTCGTGGATATTTTATTTATGTCCATTTCTTTGATTTCGGTGATGGTGAGGTTCAGATGGGTGAGGTTTGGTAGGATAAGAACTTTTTGTGGATATTTTAGCAATGTCGAATTCTCTGACTTCGGTGATGGTTAGGTTAGGTTGGGTTAGGTATTGTGAAGTAAGCACGTTTTGTGGATATTTTATCATTGTCTAATTCTTTGATTTCGGTGATGGTTAGGTTCAGATAAGTGAGGTTTGGTAGGATAAGAACTTTTTGTGGATATTTTGGCAATGTCGAATTCTCTGACTTCGGTGATGGTTAGGTTAGGTTGGGTTTAGTATTGTGAGGTAAGCACGTTTTGTGGATATTTTGGCAAGCCTAATTCTTTAATTTCGGTGATGGTTAGGTTCAGATGGGTGAGGTTTGGTAGGATAAGAACTTTTTGTGGATATTTTGGCATTGTCGAATTCTCTGACTTCGGTGATGGTTAGGTTAAGTTGGATAAGGTATAGTGAGGTAAGCACGTTTTGTGGATATTTTGGCAATGTCCATTTCTTCGATTTCGGTGATGGTTAGGTTCAGATGGGTGAGGTTTGGTGTGGTATGAACTTTTTGTGGATATTTTGGCAATGTTGAATTCTCTGACTTCGGTGATGGTTAGGTTAGGTTGGGTTAGGTATTGTGAGGTAAGCACGTTTTGTGGATATTTTGTCAAGCCTAATTCTTTGATTTCGGTGATGGTTAGGTTCAGATGGGTGAGGTTTGGTAGGATAAGAACTTTTTGTGGATATTTTGGCAATGTCGAATTCTCTGACTTGGGTGATGGTTAGGTTAGGTTGGGTTAGGTATTGTGAAGTAAGCACGTTTTATGGATATTTTGTCAAGCCTAATTCTTTGATTTCGGTGATGGTTAGGTTCAGATAAGTGAGGTTTGGTAGGATAAGAACTTTTTGTGGATATTTTGGCAATGTCGAATTCTCTGACTTCGGTGATGGTTAGGTTAGGTTGGGTTAGGTATTGTGAGGTAAACTCGTTTTGTGGATTATTTATCAATATCCAATTCTTTGATTTCGGTGATGGTTAGGTTCAGATGGGTGAGGTTTTGTAGGATAAGAACTTTTTGTGGATATTTTGGCAATGTCGAATTCTCTGACTTCGGTGATGGTTAGGTTAGGTTGGGTTAGGTATTGTGAGGTAAGCACGTTTTGTGGATATTTTGTCAAGCCTAATTCTTTGATTTCGGTGATGGTTAGGTTTAGATGGGTGAGGTTTGGTAGGATAAGAACTTTTTGTGGATATTTTGGCATTTTCGAATTCTCTGACTTCGGTGATGGTTAGGTTAGGTTGGGTTAGGTATTGTGAGGTAAGCATGTTTTGTAGATATTTTGGCAATGTCTAATTCTTTAATTTCGTTGATGGTTAGGCTCAGATGGGTGAGGTTTGGTAGGATAAGAACTTTTTGTGGATATTTTGGCAATGTCGAATTCTCTGACTTCGGTGATGGTTAGGTTAGGTTAGGTTAGGTATTGTGAGGTAAGCACGTTTTGTGGAGATTTTGGCAATGTCGAACTCTTTTATTTCGGTGATGGTTAGGTTCAGATGGGTGAGGTTTGGTAGGATAAGAACTTTTTGTGGATATTTTGGCAATGTCGAATTCTCTGACTTCGGTGATGGTTAGGTTAGGTTGGATAAAGTATCGTGAGGAAAGCTCGTTATGTGGATATTTTGGCAATGTCCATTAATTCGATTTCGGTGATGGTTAGGTTCAGATGCTTAGGTTTGGTGGGGTATTAATTTTTTTTGGATATTTTGGCAATGTTGGATTCTCTGACTTCGGTGATGGTTAGGTTAGGTTGGGTTAGGTATTGTGAGGTAAGTACGTTTTGTGGATATTTTGGCAATGTCCAATTCTTTGATTTCGGTGATGGTTAGGTTCAGATGGGTGAGGTTTGGTAGGATAAGAACTTTTTGTGGATATTTTGGCAATGTCGAATTCTCTGACTTCGGTGATGGTTAGGTTAGGTTGGGTTCGGTATTGTGAAGTAAGCACGTTTTGTGGATATTTTATCATTGTCTAATTCTTTGATTTCGGTGATGGTTAGGTTCAGATAAGTGAGGTTTGGTAGGATAAGAACTTTTTGTGGATATTTTGGCAATGTCGAATTCTCTGACTTCGGTGATGGTTAGGTTAGGTTGGATAAGGTATAGTGAGGAAAGCTCGTTTTGTGGATATTTTGGCAATGTCCATTAATTCGATTTCGGTGATGGTTAGGTTCAGATGCTTAGGTTTGGTGGGGTATTAATTATTTTTGGATATTTTGGCAATGTTGGATTTTCTGACTTCGGTGATGGTAAGGTTAGGTTGGGTTAGGTACTGTGAGGTAAGCATGTTTTGGAGATATTTTGGCAATGTCTAATTCTTTAATTTCGTTGATGGTTAGGCTCAGATGGGTGAGGTTTGGTAGGATAAGAACTTTTTGTGGATATTTTGGCAATATCGATTTCTCTGACTTCGGTGATGGTTAGGTTAGGTTGGGTTAGGTACTGTGAGGTAAGCATGTTTTGTAGATATTTTGGCAATGTCTATTTCTTTAATTTCGTTGATGGTTAGGCTCAGATGGGTGAGGTTTGGTAGGATAAGAACTTTTTGTGGATATTTTGGCAATTTCGAATTCTCTGACTTCGGTGATGGTTAGGTTAGGTTGGGTTAGGTATTGTGAGGTAAACACGTTTTGTGGATATTTTATCATTGTCCAATTCTTTGATTTCGGTGATAGTTAGGTTCAGATAAGTGAGGTTTGGTAGGATAAGAACTTTTTGTGGATATTTTGGCAATGTCGAATTCTCTGACTTCGGTGATGGTTAGGTTAGGTTGGATAAGGTATAGTGAGGAAAGCTCGTTTTGTGGATATTTTGGCAATGTCCATTAATTCGATTTCGGTGATGGTTAGGTTCAGATGCTTAGGTTTGGTGGGGTATTAATTATTTTTGGATATTTTGGCAATGTTGGATTTTCTGACTTCGGTGATGGTAAGGTTAGGTTGGGTTAGGTACTGTGAGGTAAGCATGTTTTGGAGATATTTTGGCAATGTCTAATTCTTTAATTTCGTTGATGGTTAGGCTCAGATGGGTGAGGTTTGGTAGGATAAGAACTTTTTGTGGATATTTTGGCAATATCGATTTCTCTGACTTCGGTGATGGTTAGGTTAGGTTGGGTTAGGTATTGTGAGGTAAGCACGTTTTGTGGATTATTTATCAATGTCCATTTTTTTGATTTCGGTGATGGTTAGGTTCAGATGGGTGAGGTTTTGTAGGATAAGAACTTTTTGTGGATATTTTGGCAATGTCGAATTCTCTGACTTCGGTGATGGTTAGGTTAGGTTGGGTTAGGTATTGTGAGGTAAGCACGTTTTGTGGATATTTTGTCAAGCCTAATTCTTTGATTTCGGTGATGGTTAGGTTCAGATGGGTGAGGTTTGGTAGGATAAGAACTTTTTGTGGATATTTTGGCATTGTCGAATTCTCTGACTTCAGTGATGGTTAGGTTAGGTTGGGTTAGGTACTTTGAGGTAAACATGTTTTGTAGATATTTTGGCAATGTCTAATTCTTTAATTTCGTTGATGGTTAGGCTCAGATGGGTGAGGTTTGGTAGGATAAGAACTTTTTGTGGATATTTTGGCAATGTCGAATTCTCTGACTTCGGTGATGGTTAGGTTAGGTTGGGTTAGGTACTGTGAGGTAAGCATGTTTTGTAGATATTTTGGCAATGTCTTATTCTTTAATTTCGTTGATGGTTAGGCTCAGATGGGTGAGGTTTGGTAGGATAAGAACTTTTTGTGGATATTTTGGCAATATCGATTTCTCTGACTTCGGTGATTGTTAGGTTAGGTTGGGTTAGGTATTGTGAGGTAAGCACGTTTTGTGGATATTTTATCATTGTCCAATTCTTTGATTTCGGTGATAGTTAGGTTCAGATAAGTGAGGTTTGGTAGGATAAGAACTTTTTGTGGATATTTTGGCAATGTCGAATTCTCTGACTTCGGTGATGGTTAGGTTAGGTTGGGTTAGGTATTGTGAGGTAAGCACGTTTCGTGGATATTTTGGCAATGCCTAATTCTTTAATTTCGGTGATGGTTAGGTTAGGTTGGGTTAGGTATTGTGAGGTAAGCCCGTTTTGTGGATATTTTATCATTGTCCAATTCTTTGATTTCGGTGATGGTTAGGTTCAGATAAGTGAGGTTTGGTAGGATAAGAACTTTTTGTGGATAGTTTGGCAATGTCGAATTCTCTAACTTCGGTGATGGTTAGGTTAGGTTGGATAAGGTATAGTGAGGAAAGCTCGTTTTGTGGATATTTTGGCAATGTCGAATTCTTTGATTTCGGTGAAGGTTAGGTTCATATGGGTGAGGTTTGGTAGGATAAGAACTTTTTGTGGATATTTTGGCAATGTCAAATTCTCTGACTTCGGTGATGGTTAGGTTAGGTTGGGTTAGGTATTGTGAGGTAAGCACGTTTTGTGGATATTTTCGCTATGTCCAATTCTTTGATTTCGGTGATGGTTAGGTTCAGATGGGTGAGGTTTGGTAGGATAAGAACTTTTTGTGGATATTTTGGCAATGTCGAATTCTCTGACTTTGGTGATGGTTAGGTTAGGTTGGGTTAGGTATTGTGAGGTAAGCACGTTTTGTGGATTATTTATCATTATCCAATTCTTTGATTTCGGTGATGGTTAGGTTCAGATGGGTGAGGTTTTGTAGGATAAGGACTTTTTGTGGATATTTTGGCAATGTCGAATTCTCTGACTTCGGTGATGGTTAGGTTAGGTTGGGTTAGGTATTGTGAGGTAAGCACGTTTTGTGGATATTTTGTCAAGCCTAATTCTTTGATTTCGGTGATGGTTAGGTTCAGATGGGTGAGGTTTGGTAGGATAAGAACTTTTTGTGGATATTTTGGCATTGTCGAATTCTCTGACTTCGGTGATGGTTAGGTTAGGTTGGGTTAGGTACTGTGAGGTAAGCATGTTTTGTAGATATTTTGGCAATGTCTAATTCTTTAATTTCGTTGATGGTTAGGCTCAGATGGGTGAGGTTTGGTAGGATAAGAACTTTTTGTGGATATTTTGGCAATGTCGAATTCTCTGACTTCGGTGATGGTTAGGTTAGGTTGGATAAGGTATAGTGAGGTAAGCACGTTTTGTGGATATTTTGGCAATGTCCATTTCTTCGATTTCGGTGATGGTTAGGTTCAGATGGGTGAGGTTTGGTGGGGTATGAACTTTTTGTAGATATTTTGGCAATGTTGAATTCTCTGACTTCGGTGATGGTTAGGTTAGGTTAGGTTAGGTATTGTGAGGAAGGCACGTTTTGAGGAAATTTTGGCAATGTCGAATTCTTTAATTTCGGTGATGGTTAGGTTCAGATGGGTGAGGTTTGGTAGGATAAGAACTTTTTGTGGATATTTTGGCATTGTCGAGTTTTCTGACTTCGGTGATGGTTAGGTTAAGTTGGGTTAGGTACTGTGAGGTAAGCATGTTTTGTAGATATTTTGGCAATGTCTAATTCTTTAATTTCGTTGATGGTTAGGCTCAAATGGGTGAGGTTTGGTAGGATAAAAACTTTTTGTGGATATTTTGGCAATGTCGAATTCTCTGACTTTGGTGATTGTTTGGTTAGGTTGGGTTAGGTATTGTGAGGTAAGCACGTTTTGTGGATATTTGAGCATTGTCCAATTCTTTGATTTCGGTGATAGTTAGGTTCAGATAAGTGAGGTTTGGTAGGATAAGAACTTTTTGTGGATATTTTGGCAATGTCGAATTCTCTGACTTCGGTGATGGTTAGGTTAGGTTGGATAAGGTATAGTGAGGAAAGCTCGTTTTGTGGATATTTTGGCAATGTCCATTAATTCGATTTCGGTGATGGTTAGGTTCAGATGCTTAGGTTTGGTGGGGTATTAATTTTTTTTGGATATTTTGGCAATGTTGGATTTTCTGACTTCGGTGATGGTAAGGTTAGGTTGGGTTAGGTACTGTGAGGTAAGCATGTTTTGTAGATATTTTGGCAATGTCTAATTCTTTAATTTCGTTGATGGTTAGGCTCAGATGGGTGAGGTTTGGTAGGATAAGAACTTTTTGTGGATATTTTGGCAATATCGATTTCTCTGACTTCGGTGATGGTTAGGTTAGGTTGGGTTAGGTATTGTGAGGTAAGCACGTTTTGTGGATTATTTATCAATGTCCATTTCTTTGATTTCGGTGATGGTTAGGTTCAGATGGGTGAGGTTTTGTAGGATAAGAACTTTTTGTGGATATTTTGGCAATGTCGAATTCTCTGACTTCGGTGATGGTTAGGTTAGGTTGGGTTAGGTATTGTGAGGTAAGCACGTTTTGTGGATATTTTGTCAAGCCTAATTCTTTGATTTCGGTGATGGTTAGGTTCAGATGGGTGAGGTTTGGTAGGATAAGAACTTTTTGTGGATATTTTGGCATTGTCGAATTCTCTGACTTCAGTGATGGTTAGGTTAGGTTGGGTTAGGTACTTTGAGGTAAACATGTTTTGTAGATATTTTGGCAATGTCTAATTCTTTAATTTCGTTGATGGTTAGGCTCAGATGGGTGAGGTTTGGTAGGATAAGAACTTTTTGTGGATATTTTGGCAATGTCGAATTCTCGGACTTCGGTGATGGTAAGGTTAGGTTGGGTTATGTATGGTGAGGGAAGCACGTTTTGTGGATATTTTGGCAATGTCGAATTCTTTGATTTCAGTGATGGTTAGGTTCAGATGGGAGAGGTTTGGTAGGATAAGAACTTTTTGTGGATATTTTGGCAATGTCGAATTCTCTGACTTCGGTGATGGTTAGGTTAGGTTGGGTTAGGTACTGTGAGGTAAGCATGTTTTGTAGATATTTTGGCAATGTCTTATTCTTTAATTTCGTTGATGGTTAGGCTCAGATGGGTGAGGTTTGGTAGGATAAGAACTTTTTGTGGATATTTTGGCAATGTCGAATTCTCGGACTTCGGTGATGGTAAGGTTAGGTTGGGTTAGGTATGGTGAGGGAAGCACGTTTTGTGGATATTTTGGCAATGTCGAATTCTTTGATTTCAGTGATGGTTAGGTTCAGATGGGAGAGGTTTGGTAGGATAAGAACTTTTTGTGGATATTTTGGCAATGTCGAATTCTCTGACTTCGGTGATGGTTAGGTTAGGTTGGGTTAGGTACTGTGAGGTAGGCATGTTTTGTAGATATTTTGGCAATGTCTTATTCTTTAATTTCGTTGATGGTTAGGCTCAGATGGGTGAGGTTTGGTAGGATAAGAACTTTTTGTGGATATTTTGGCAATGTCGAATTCTCTGACTTCGGTGATGGTTAGGTTAGGTTGGATAAGATATTGTGAGATAGGCACGTTTCGTGGATATTTTATTTATGTCCATTTCTTTGATTTCGGTGATGGTGAGGTTCAGATGGGTGAGGTTTGGTAGGATAAGAACTTTTTGTGGATATTTTAGCAATGTCGAATTCTCTGACTTCGGTGATGGTTAGGTTAGGTTGGGTTAGGTATTGTGAAGTAAGCACGTTTTGTGGATATTTTATCATTGTCTAATTCTTTGATTTCGGTGATGGTTAGGTTCAGATAAGTGAGGTTTGGTAGGATAAGAACTTTTTGTGGATATTTTGGCAATGTCGAATTCTCTGACTTCGGTGATGGTTAGGTTAGGTTGGGTTTAGTATTGTGAGGTAAGCACGTTTTGTGGATATTTTGGCAAGCCTAATTCTTTAATTTCGGTGATGGTTAGGTTCAGATGGGTGAGGTTTGGTAGGATAAGAACTTTTTGTGGATATTTTGGCATTGTCGAATTCTCTGACTTCGGTGATGGTTAGGTTAAGTTGGATAAGGTATAGTGAGGTAAGCACGTTTTGTGGATATTTTGGCAATGTCCATTTCTTCGATTTCGGTGATGGTTAGGTTCAGATGGGTGAGGTTTGGTGTGGTATGAACTTTTTGTGGATATTTTGGCAATGTTGAATTCTCTGACTTCGGTGATGGTTAGGTTAGGTTGGGTTAGGTATTGTGAGGTAAGCACGTTTTGTGGATATTTTGTCAAGCCTAATTCTTTGATTTCGGTGATGGTTAGGTTCAGATGGGTGAGGTTTGGTAGGATAAGAACTTTTTGTGGATATTTTGGCAATGTCGAATTCTCTGACTTGGGTGATGGTTAGGTTAGGTTGGGTTAGGTATTGTGAAGTAAGCACGTTTTATGGATATTTTGTCAAGCCTAATTCTTTGATTTCGGTGATGGTTAGGTTCAGATAAGTGAGGTTTGGTAGGATAAGAACTTTTTGTGGATATTTTGGCAATGTCGAATTCTCTGACTTCGGTGATGGTTAGGTTAGGTTGGGTTAGGTATTGTGAGGTAAACTCGTTTTGTGGATTATTTATCAATATCCAATTCTTTGATTTCGGTGATGGTTAGGTTCAGATGGGTGAGGTTTTGTAGGATAAGAACTTTTTGTGGATATTTTGGCAATGTCGAATTCTCTGACTTCGGTGATGGTTAGGTTAGGTTGGGTTAGGTATTGTGAGGTAAGCACGTTTTGTGGATATTTTGTCAAGCCTAATTCTTTGATTTCGGTGATGGTTAGGTTTAGATGGGTGAGGTTTGGTAGGATAAGAACTTTTTGTGGATATTTTGGCATTTTCGAATTCTCTGACTTCGGTGATGGTTAGGTTAGGTTGGGTTAGGTATTGTGAGGTAAGCATGTTTTGTAGATATTTTGGCAATGTCTAATTCTTTAATTTCGTTGATGGTTAGGCTCAGATGGGTGAGGTTTGGTAGGATAAGAACTTTTTGTGGATATTTTGGCAATGTCGAATTCTCTGACTTCGGTGATGGTTAGGTTAGGTTAGGTTAGGTATTGTGAGGTAAGCACGTTTTGTGGAGATTTTGGCAATGTCGAACTCTTTAATTTCGGTGATGGTTAGGTTCAGATGGGTGAGGTTTGGTAGGATAAGAACTTTTTGTGGATATTTTGGCAATGTCGAATTCTCTGACTTCGGTGATGGTTAGGTTAGGTTGGATAAAGTATCGTGAGGAAAGCTCGTTATGTGGATATTTTGGCAATGTCCATTAATTCGATTTCGGTGATGGTTAGGTTCAGATGCTTAGGTTTGGTGGGGTATTAATTTTTTTTGGATATTTTGGCAATGTTGGATTCTCTGACTTCGGTGATGGTTAGGTTAGGTTGGGTTAGGTATTGTGAGGTAAGTACGTTTTGTGGATATTTTGGCAATGTCCAATTCTTTGATTTCGGTGATGGTTAGGTTCAGATGGGTGAGGTTTGGTAGGATAAGAACTTTTTGTGGATATTTTGGCAATGTCGAATTCTCTGACTTCGGTGATGGTTAGGTTAGGTTGGGTTCGGTATTGTGAAGTAAGCACGTTTTGTGGATATTTTATCATTGTCTAATTCTTTGATTTCGGTGATGGTTAGGTTCAGATAAGTGAGGTTTGGTAGGATAAGAACTTTTTGTGGATATTTTGGCAATGTCGAATTCTCTGACTTCGGTGATGGTTAGGTTAGGTTGGATAAGGTATAGTGAGGAAAGCTCGTTTTGTGGATATTTTGGCAATGTCCATTAATTCGATTTCGGTGATGGTTAGGTTCAGATGCTTAGGTTTGGTGGGGTATTAATTATTTTTGGATATTTTGGCAATGTTGGATTTTCTGACTTCGGTGATGGTAAGGTTAGGTTGGGTTAGGTACTGTGAGGTAAGCATGTTTTGGAGATATTTTGGCAATGTCTAATTCTTTAATTTCGTTGATGGTTAGGCTCAGATGGGTGAGGTTTGGTAGGATAAGAACTTTTTGTGGATATTTTGGCAATATCGATTTCTCTGACTTCGGTGATGGTTAGGTTAGGTTGGGTTAGGTACTGTGAGGTAAGCATGTTTTGTAGATATTTTGGCAATGTCTATTTCTTTAATTTCGTTGATGGTTAGGCTCAGATGGGTGAGGTTTGGTAGGATAAGAACTTTTTGTGGATATTTTGGCAATTTCGAATTCTCTGACTTCGGTGATGGTTAGGTTAGGTTGGGTTAGGTATTGTGAGGTAAACACGTTTTGTGGATATTTTATCATTGTCCAATTCTTTGATTTCGGTGATAGTTAGGTTCAGATAAGTGAGGTTTGGTAGGATAAGAACTTTTTGTGGATATTTTGGCAATGTCGAATTCTCTGACTTCGGTGATGGTTAGGTTAGGTTGGATAAGGTATAGTGAGGAAAGCTCGTTTTGTGGATATTTTGGCAATGTCCATTAATTCGATTTCGGTGATGGTTAGGTTCAGATGCTTAGGTTTGGTGGGGTATTAATTATTTTTGGATATTTTGGCAATGTTGGATTTTCTGACTTCGGTGATGGTAAGGTTAGGTTGGGTTAGGTACTGTGAGGTAAGCATGTTTTGGAGATATTTTGGCAATGTCTAATTCTTTAATTTCGTTGATGGTTAGGCTCAGATGGGTGAGGTTTGGTAGGATAAGAACTTTTTGTGGATATTTTGGCAATATCGATTTCTCTGACTTCGGTGATGGTTAGGTTAGGTTGGGTTAGGTATTGTGAGGTAAGCACGTTTTGTGGATTATTTATCAATGTCCATTTCTTTGATTTCGGTGATGGTTAGGTTCAGATGGGTGAGGTTTTGTAGGATAAGAACTTTTTGTGGATATTTTGGCAATGTCGAATTCTCTGACTTCGGTGATGGTTAGGTTAGGTTGGGTTAGGTATTGTGAGGTAAGCACGTTTTGTGGATATTTTGTCAAGCCTAATTCTTTGATTTCGGTGATGGTTAGGTTCAGATGGGTGAGGTTTGGTAGGATAAGAACTTTTTGTGGATATTTTGGCATTGTCGAATTCTCTGACTTCAGTGATGGTTAGGTTAGGTTGGGTTAGGTACTTTGAGGTAAACATGTTTTGTAGATATTTTGGCAATGTCTAATTCTTTAATTTCGTTGATGGTTAGGCTCAGATGGGTGAGGTTTGGTAGGATAAGAACTTTTTGTGGATATTTTGGCAATGTCGAATTCTCTGACTTCGGTGATGGTTAGGTTAGGTTGGGTTAGGTACTGTGAGGTAAGCATGTTTTGTAGATATTTTGGCAATGTCTTATTCTTTAATTTCGTTGATGGTTAGGCTCAGATGGGTGAGGTTTGGTAGGATAAGAACTTTTTGTGGATATTTTGGCAATATCGATTTCTCTGACTTCGGTGATTGTTAGGTTAGGTTGGGTTAGGTATTGTGAGGTAAGCACGTTTTGTGGATATTTTATCATTGTCCAATTCTTTGATTTCGGTGATAGTTAGGTTCAGATAAGTGAGGTTTGGTAGGATAAGAACTTTTTGTGGATATTTTGGCAATGTCGAATTCTCTGACTTCGGTGATGGTTAGGTTAGGTTGGGTTAGGTATTGTGAGGTAAGCACGTTTCGTGGATATTTTGGCAATGCCTAATTCTTTAATTTCGGTGATGGTTAGGTTAGGTTGGGTTAGGTATTGTGAGGTAAGCCCGTTTTGTGGATATTTTATCATTGTCCAATTCTTTGATTTCGGTGATGGTTAGGTTCAGATAAGTGAGGTTTGGTAGGATAAGAACTTTTTGTGGATAGTTTGGCAATGTCGAATTCTCTAACTTCGGTGATGGTTAGGTTAGGTTGGATAAGGTATAGTGAGGAAAGCTCGTTTTGTGGATATTTTGGCAATGTCGAATTCTTTGATTTCGGTGAAGGTTAGGTTCATATGGGTGAGGTTTGGTAGGATAAGAACTTTTTGTGGATATTTTGGCAATGTCAAATTCTCTGACTTCGGTGATGGTTAGGTTAGGTTGGGTTAGGTATTGTGAGGTAAGCACGTTTTGTGGATATTTTCGCTATGTCCAATTCTTTGATTTCGGTGATGGTTAGGTTCAGATGGGTGAGGTTTGGTAGGATAAGAACTTTTTGTGGATATTTTGGCAATGTCGAATTCTCTGACTTCGGTGATGGTTAGGTTAGGTTGGGTTAGGTATTGTGAGGTAAGCACGTTTTGTGGATTATTTATCATTATCCAATTCTTTGATTTCGGTGATGGTTAGGTTCAGATGGGTGAGGTTTTGTAGGATAAGGACTTTTTGTGGATATTTTGGCAATGTCGAATTCTCTGACTTCGGTGATGGTTAGGTTAGGTTGGGTTAGGTATTGTGAGGTAAGCACGTTTTGTGGATATTTTGTCAAGCCTAATTCTTTGATTTCGGTGATGGTTAGGTTCAGATGGGTGAGGTTTGGTAGGATAAGAACTTTTTGTGGATATTTTGGCATTGTCGAATTCTCTGACTTCGGTGATGGTTAGGTTAGGTTGGGTTAGGTACTGTGAGGTAAGCATGTTTTGTAGATATTTTGGCAATGTCTAATTCTTTAATTTCGTTGATGGTTAGGCTCAGATGGGTGAGGTTTGGTAGGATAAGAACTTTTTGTGGATATTTTGGCAATGTCGAATTCTCTGACTTCGGTGATGGTTAGGTTAGGTTGGATAAGGTATAGTGAGGTAAGCACGTTTTGTGGATATTTTGGCAATGTCCATTTCTTCGATTTCGGTGATGGTTAGGTTCAGATGGGTGAGGTTTGGTGGGGTATGAACTTTTTGTAGATATTTTGGCAATGTTGAATTCTCTGACTTCGGTGATGGTTAGGTTAGGTTAGGTTAGGTATTGTGAGGAAGGCACGTTTTGAGGAAATTTTGGCAATGTCGAATTCTTTAATTTCGGTGATGGTTAGGTTCAGATGGGTGAGGTTTGGTAGGATAAGAACTTTTTGTGGATATTTTGGCATTGTCGAGTTTTCTGACTTCGGTGATGGTTAGGTTAAGTTGGGTTAGGTACTGTGAGGTAAGCATGTTTTGTAGATATTTTGGCAATGTCTAATTCTTTAATTTCGTTGATGGTTAGGCTCAGATGGGTGAGGTTTGGTAGGATAAGAACTTTTTGTGGATATTTTGGCAATGTCGAATTCTCTGACTTCGGTGATGGTTAGGTTAGGTTAGGTTAGGTATTGTGAGGTAAGCACGTTTTGTGGAGATTTTGGCAATGTCGAACTCTTTAATTTCGGTGATGGTTAGGTTCAGATGGGTGAGGTTTGGTAGGATAAGAACTTTTTGTGGATATTTTGGCAATGTCGAATTCTCTGACTTCGGTGATGGTTAGGTTAGGTTGGATAAAGTATCGTGAGGAAAGCTCGTTATGTGGATATTTTGGCAATGTCCATTAATTCGATTTCGGTGATGGTTAGGTTCAGATGCTTAGGTTTGGTGGGGTATTAATTTTTTTTGGATATTTTGGCAATGTTGGATTCTCTGACTTCGGGGATGGTTAGGTTAGGTTGGGTTAGGTATTGTGAGGTAAGTACGTTTTGTGGATATTTTGGCAATGTCCAATTCTTTGATTTCGGTGATGGTTAGGTTCAGATGGGTGAGGTTTGGTAGGATAAGAACTTTTTGTGGATATTTTGGCAATGTCGAATTCTCTGACTTCGGTGATGGTTAGGTTAGGTTGGGTTCGGTATTGTGAAGTAAGCACGTTTTGTGGATATTTTATCATTGTCTAATTCTTTGATTTCGGTGATGGTTAGGTTCAGATAAGTGAGGTTTGGTAGGATAAGAACTTTTTGTGGATATTTTGGCAATGTCGAATTCTCTGACTTCGGTGATGGTTAGGTTAGGTTGGATAAGGTATAGTGAGGAAAGCTCGTTTTGTGGATATTTTGGCAATGTCCATTAATTCGATTACGGTGATGGTTAGGTTCAGATGCTTAGGTTTGGTGGGGTATTAATTATTTTTGGATATTTTGGCAATGTTGGATTTTCTGACTTCGGTGATGGTAAGGTTAGGTTGGGTTAGGTACTGTGAGGTAAGCATGTTTTGGAGATATTTTGGCAATGTCTAATTCTTTAATTTCGTTGATGGTTAGGCTCAGATGGGTGAGGTTTGGTAGGATAAGAACTTTTTGTGGATATTTTGGCAATATCGATTTCTCTGACTTCGGTGATGGTTAGGTTAGGTTGGGTTAGGTACTGTGAGGTAAGCATGTTTTGTAGATATTTTGGCAATGTCTATTTCTTTAATTTCGTTGATGGTTAGGCTCAGATGGGTGAGGTTTGGTAGGATAAGAACTTTTTGTGGATATTTTGGCAATTTCGAATTCTCTGACTTCGGTGATGGTTAGGTTAGGTTGGGTTAGGTATTGTGAGGTAAACACGTTTTGTGGATATTTTATCATTGTCCAATTCTTTGATTTCGGTGATAGTTAGGTTCAGATAAGTGAGGTTTGGTAGGATAAGAACTTTTTGTGGATATTTTGGCAATGTCGAATTCTCTGACTTCGGTGATGGTTAGGTTAGGTTGGATAAGGTATAGTGAGGAAAGCTCGTTTTGTGGATATTTTGGCAATGTCCATTAATTCGATTTCGGTGATGGTTAGGTTCAGATGCTTAGGTTTGGTGGGGTATTAATTATTTTTGGATATTTTGGCAATGTTGGATTTTCTGACTTCGGTGATGGTAAGGTTAGGTTGGGTTAGGTACTGTGAGGTAAGCATGTTTTGGAGATATTTTGGCAATGTCTAATTCTTTAATTTCGTTGATGGTTAGGCTCAGATGGGTGAGGTTTGGTAGGATAAGAACTTTTTGTGGATATTTTGGCAATATCGATTTCTCTGACTTCGGTGATGGTTAGGTTAGGTTGGGTTAGGTATTGTGAGGTAAGCACGTTTTGTGGATTATTTATCAATGTCCATTTCTTTGATTTCGGTGATGGTTAGGTTCAGATGGGTGAGGTTTTGTAGGATAAGAACTTTTTGTGGATATTTTGGCAATGTCGAATTCTCTGACTTCGGTGATGGTTAGGTTAGGTTGGGTTAGGTATTGTGAGGTAAGCACGTTTTGTGGATATTTTGTCAAGCCTAATTCTTTGATTTCGGTGATGGTTAGGTTCAGATGGGTGAGGTTTGGTAGGATAAGAACTTTTTGTGGATATTTTGGCATTGTCGAATTCTCTGACTTCAGTGATGGTTAGGTTAGGTTGGGTTAGGTACTTTGAGGTAAACATGTTTTGTAGATATTTTGGCAATGTCTAATTCTTTAATTTCGTTGATGGTTAGGCTCAGATGGGTGAGGTTTGGTAGGATAAGAACTTTTTGTGGATATTTTGGCAATGTCGAATTCTCTGACTTCGGTGATGGTTAGGTTAGGTTGGGTTAGGTACTGTGAGGTAAGCATGTTTTGTAGATATTTTGGCAATGTCTTATTCTTTAATTTCGTTGATGGTTAGGCTCAGATGGGTGAGGTTTGGTAGGATAAGAACTTTTTGTGGATATTTTGGCAATATCGATTTCTCTGACTTCGGTGATTGTTAGGTTAGGTTGGGTTAGGTATTGTGAGGTAAGCACGTTTTGTGGATATTTTATCATTGTCCAATTCTTTGATTTCGGTGATAGTTAGGTTCAGATAAGTGAGGTTTGGTAGGATAAGAACTTTTTGTGGATATTTTGGCAATGTCGAATTCTCTGACTTCGGTGATGGTTAGGTTAGGTTGGGTTAGGTATTGTGAGGTAAGCACGTTTCGTGGATATTTTGGCAATGCCTAATTCTTTAATTTCGGTGATGGTTAGGTTAGGTTGGGTTAGGTATTGTGAGGTAAGCCCGTTTTGTGGATATTTTATCATTGTCCAATTCTTTGATTTCGGTGATGGTTAGGTTCAGATAAGTGAGGTTTGGTAGGATAAGAACTTTTTGTGGATAGTTTGGCAATGTCGAATTCTCTAACTTCGGTGATGGTTAGGTTAGGTTGGATAAGGTATAGTGAGGAAAGCTCGTTTTGTGGATATTTTGGCAATGTCGAATTCTTTGATTTCGGTGAAGGTTAGGTTCATATGGGTGAGGTTTGGTAGGATAAGAACTTTTTGTGGATATTTTGGCAATGTCAAATTCTCTGACTTCGGTGATGGTTAGGTTAGGTTGGGTTAGGTATTGTGAGGTAAGCACGTTTTGTGGATATTTTCGCTATGTCCAATTCTTTGATTTCGGTGATGGTTAGGTTCAGATGGGTGAGGTTTGGTAGGATAAGAACTTTTTGTGGATATTTTGGCAATGTCGAATTCTCTGACTTCGGTGATGGTTAGGTTAGGTTGGGTTAGGTATTGTGAGGTAAGCACGTTTTGTGGATTATTTATCAATATCCAATTCTTTGATTTCGGTGATGGTTAGGTTCAGATGGGTGAGGTTTTGTAGGATAAGGACTTTTTGTGGATATTTTGGCAATGTCGAATTCTCTGACTTCGGTGATGGTTAGGTTAGGTTGGGTTAGGTATTGTGAGGTAAGCACGTTTTGTGGATATTTTGTCAAGCCTAATTCTTTGATTTCGGTGATGGTTAGGTTCAGATGGGTGAGGTTTGGTAGGATAAGAACTTTTTGTGGATATTTTGGCATTGTCGAATTCTCTGACTTCGGTGATGGTTAGGTTAGGTTGGGTTAGGTACTGTGAGGTAAGCATGTTTTGTAGATATTTTGGCAATGTCTAATTCTTTAATTTCGTTGATGGTTAGGCTCAGATGGGTGAGGTTTGGTAGGATAAGAACTTTTTGTGGATATTTTGGCAATGTCGAATTCTCTGACTTCGGTGATGGTTAGGTTAGGTTGGATAAGGTATAGTGAGGTAAGCACGTTTTGTGGATATTTTGGCAATGTCCATTTCTTCGATTTCGGTGATGGTTAGGTTCAGATGGGTGAGGTTTGGTGGGGTATGAACTTTTTGTAGATATTTTGGCAATGTTGAATTCTCTGACTTCGGTGATGGTTAGGTTAGGTTAGGTTAGGTATTGTGAGGAAGGCACGATTTGAGGAAATTTTGGCAATGTCGAACTCTTTAATTTCGGTGATGGTTAGGTTCAGATGGGTGAGGTTTGGTAGGATAAGAACTTTTTGTGGATATTTTGGCATTGTCGAGTTTTCTGACTTCGGTGATGGTTAGGTTAAGTTGGGTTAGGTACTGTGAGGTAAGCATGTTTTGTAGATATTTTGGCAATGTCTAATTCTTTAATTTCGTTGATGGTTAGGCTCAAATGGGTGAGGTTTGGTAGGATAAAAATTTTTTGTGGATATTTTGGCAATGTCGAATTCTCTGACTTTGGTGATTGTTTGGTTAGGTTGGGTTAGGTATTGTGAGGTAAGCACGTTTTGTGGATATTTTAGCATTGTCCAATTCTTTGATTTCGGTGATAGTTAGGTTCAGATAAGTGAGGTTTGGTAGGATAAGAACTTTTTGTGGATATTTTGGCAATGTCGAATTCTCTGACTTCGGTGATGGTTAGGTTAGGTTGGATAAGGTATAGTGAGGAAAGCTCGTTTTGTGGATATTTTGGCAATGTCCATTAATTCGATTTCGGTGATGGTTAGGTTCAGATGCTTAGGTTTGGTGGGGTATTAATTTTTTTTGGATATTTTGGCAATGTTGGATTTTCTGACTTCGGTGATGGTAAGGTTAGGTTGGGTTAGGTACTGTGAGGTAAGCATGTTTTGTAGATATTTTGGCAATGTCTAATTCTTTAATTTCGTTGATGGTTAGGCTCAGATGGGTGAGGTTTGGTAGGATAAGAACTTTTTGTGGATATTTTGGCAATATCGATTTCTCTGACTTCGGTGATGGTTAGGTTAGGTTGGGTTAGGTATTGTGAGGTAAGCACGTTTTGTGGATTATTTATCAATGTCCATTTCTTTGATTTCGGTGATGGTTAGGTTCAGATGGGTGAGGTTTTGTAGGATAAGAACTTTTTGTGGATATTTTGGCAATGTCGAATTCTCTGACTTCGGTGATGGTTAGGTTAGGTTGGGTTAGGTATTGTGAGGTAAGCACGTTTTGTGGATATTTTGTCAAGCCTAATTCTTTGATTTCGGTGATGGTTAGGTTCAGATGGGTGAGGTTTGGTAGGATAAGAACTTTTTGTGGATATTTTGGCATTGTCGAATTCTCTGACTTCAGTGATGGTTAGGTTAGGTTGGGTTAGGTACTTTGAGGTAAACATGTTTTGTTGATATTTTGGCAATGTCTAATTCTTTAATTTCGTTGATGGTTAGGCTCAGATGGGTGAGGTTTGGTAGGATAAGAACTTTTTGTGGATATTTTGGCAATGTCGAATTCTCTGACTTCGGTGATGGTGAGGTTAGGTTGGGTTAGGTACTGTGAGGTAAGCATGTTTTGTAGATATTTTGGCAATGTCTTATTCTTTAATTTCGTTGATGGTTAGGCTCAGATGGGTGAGGTTTGGTAGGATAAGAACTTTTTGTGGATATTTTGGCAATATCGATTTCTCTGACTTCGGTGATTGTTAGGTTAGGTTGGGTTAGGTATCGTGAGGTAAGCACGTTTTGTGGATATTTTATCATTGTCCAATTCTTTGATTTCGGTGATAGTTAGGTTCAGATAAGTGAGGTTTGGTAGGATAAGAACTTTTTGTGGATAATTTGGCAATGTCGAATTCTCTGACTTCGGTGATGGTTAGGTTAGGTTGGGTTAGGTATTGTGAGGTAAGCACGTTTCGTGGATATTTTGGCAATGCCTAATTCTTTAATTTCGGTGATGGTTAGGTTAGGTTGGGTTAGGTATTGTGAGGTAAGCCCGTTTTGTGGATATTTTATCATTGTCCAATTCTTTGATTTCGGTGATGGTTAGGTTCAGATAAGTGAGGTTTGGTAGGATAAGAACTTTTTGTGGATATTTTGGCAATGTCGAATTCTCTAACTTCGGTGATGGTTAGGTTAGGTTGGATAAGGTATAGTGAGGAGAGCTCGTTTTGTGGATATTTTAGCAATGTCCATTAATTCGATTTCGGTGATGGTTACGTTTAAATGCTTAGGTTTGGTGGGGTATTAATTTTTTTTGGATATTTTGGCAATGTTGGATTCTCTGACTTCGGTGATGGTTAGGTTAGGTTGGGTTAGGTATTGTGAGGTAAGCACGTTTTGTGGATATTTTACAATGTCCAATTCTTTGATTTCGGTGATGGTTAGGTTCAGATGGGTAAGGTTTGGTAGGATAAGAACTTTTTGTGGATATTTTGGCAATGTCGAATTCTCTAACTTCGGTGATGGTAAGGTTAGGTTAAGTAAGGTATAGTGAGGTAAGCACGTTTTGTGGATATTTTGTCAAGCCTAATTCTTTGATTTCGGTGATGGTTAGGTTCAGATGGGTGAGGTTTGGTAGGATAAGAACTTTTTGTGGATATTTTGGCATTGTCGAATTCTTTAATTTCGGTGATGGTTAGGTTCAGATGGGTGAGGTTTGGTAGGATAAGAACTTATTGTGGATATTTTGGCATTGTCGAATTCTCTGACTTCGGTGATGGTCAGGTTAGGTTGGGTTAGGTACTGTGAGGTAAGCATGTTTTGTAGATATTTTGGCAATGTCTAATTCTTTAATTTCGTTGATAGTTAGGCTCAGATGGGTGAGGTTTGGTAGGATAAGAACTTTTTGTGGATATTTTGGCAATGTCGAATTCTCTGACTTCGGTGATGGTTAGGTTAGGTTGGGTTAGGTATTGTGAGGTAAGTACGTTTTGTGGATATTTTGGCAATGTCCAATTCTTTGATTTCGGTGATGGTTAGGTTCAGATGGGTGAGGTTTGGTAGGATAAGAACTTTTTGTGGATATTTTGGCAATGTCGAATTCTCTGACTTCGGTGATGGTTAGGTTAGGTTGGGTTAGGTATTGTGAAGTAAGCACGTTTTGTGGATATTTTATCATTGTCTAATTCTTTGATTTCGGTGATGGTTAGGTTCAGATAAGTGAGGTTTGGTAGGATAAGAACTTTTTGTGGATATTTTGGCAATGTCGAAATCTCTGACTTCGGTGATGGTAAGGTTAGGTTGGGTTAGGTATTGTGAGGTAAGCACGTTTTGTGGATATTTTGTCAAGCCTTATTCTTTGATTTCGGTGATGGTTAGGTTCAGATGGGTGAGGTTTGTTAGGATAAGAACTTTTTGTGGATATTTTGGCATTGTCGAATTCTCTGACTTCGGTGATGGTTAGGTTAGGTTGGGTTAGGTATTGTGAGGTAAACACGTTTTGTGGATATTTTGTCAAGCCTAATTCTTTGATTTCGGTGATGGTTAGGTTCAGATGGGTGAGGTTTGGTAGGATAAGAACTTTTTGTGGATATTTTGGCATTGTCGAATTCTCTGACTTCGGTGATGGTTAGGTTAGGTTGGGTTAGGTACTGTGAGGTAAACATGTTTTGTAGATATTTTGGCAATGTCTAATTCTTTAATTTCGTTGATGGTTAGGCTCAGATGGGTGAGGTTTGGTAGGATAAGAACTTTTTGTGGATATTTTGGCAATGTTGAATTCTCTGACTTCGGTGATGGTTAGGTTAGGTTAGGTTAGGTATTGTGAGGTAAGCACGTTTTGTGGATATTTTCGCAATGTCCAATTCTTTGATTTCGGTGATGGTTAGGTTCAGTTGGGTGAGGTTTGGTAGGATAAGAACTTTTTGTGGATATTTTGGCAATGTCGAATTCTCTGACTTCGGTGATGGTAAGGTTAGGTTGGATAAAGTATAGTGAAGAAAGCTCGTTTTGTGGATATTTTGGCAATGTCCATTAATTCGATTTCGGTGATGGTTAGGTTCAGATGCTTAGGTTTGTTGGGGTATTAATTTTTTTTGGATATTTTGGCAATGTTGGATTCTCTGACTTCGGTGATGGTTAGGTCAGGTTGGGTTAGGTATTGTGAGGTAAGTACGTTTTGTGGATATTTTGGCAATGTCCAATTCTTTGATTTCGGTGATGGTTAGGTTCAGATGGGTGAGGTTTGGTAGGATAAGAACTTTTTGTGGATATTTTGGCAATGTCGAATTCTCTGACTTCGGTGATGGTTAGGTTAGGTTGGGTTAGGTATTGTGAGGTAAGCACGTTTTGTGGATATTTTATCATTGTCTAATTCTTTGATTTCGGTGATGGTTAGGTTCAGATAAGTGAGGTTTGGTAGGATAAGAACTTTTTGTGGATATTTTGGCAATGTCGAACTCTCTGACTTCGGTGATGGTTAGGTTAGGTTGGGTTAGGTATTGTGAGGTAAACACGTTTTGTGGATATTTTGGCAAGCCTAATTCGTTAATTTCGGTGATGGTTAGGTTCAGATGGGTGAGGTTTGGTAGGATAAGAACTTTTTGTGGATATTTTGGCATTGTCGAATTCTCTGAATTCGGTGATAGTTAGTTTAGGTTGGGTTAGGTATTGTGAGGTAAGCACGTTTTGTGGATTATTTATCAATGTCCAATTCTTTGATTTCGGTGATGGTTAGGTTCAGATGGGTGAGGTTTTGTAGGATAAGAAATTTTTGTGGATATTTTGGCAATGTCGAATTCTCTGACTTCGGTGATGGTTAGGTTAGGTTGGATAAGGTATAGTGAGGTAAGCACGTTTTGTGGATATTTTGGCAATGTCTAATTCTTTGATTTCGGTGATCGTTAGGTTCAGATGGGTGAAATTTGGTAGGATAAGAACTTTTTGTGGATATTTTGGCAATGTCGAATTCTCTGACTTCGGTGATGGTTAGGTTAGGTTGGGTTAGGTATTGTGAGGTAAGCACGTTTTGTGGATATTGTATCATTGTCCAATTCTTTGATTTCAGTGATGGTTAGGTTCAGATAAGTGAGGTTTGGTAGAATAAGAACTTTTTGTGGATATTTTGGCAATGTCGAATTCTCTGACTTCGGTGATGGTTAGGTTAGGTTGGTTTAGGTATTGTGAAGTAAGCACGTTTTGTGGATATTTTTGCAATGTCCAATTCTTTGATTTCGGTGATGGTTAGGTTCAGATGGGTGAGGTTCTGTAGGATAAGAACTTTTTGTGGATATTTTGGCAATGTCGAATTCTCTGACTTCGGTGATGGTTAGGTTAGGTTGGATAAGATATTGTGAGATAGGCACGTTTTGTGGATATTTTATTAATGTCCAATTCTTTGATTTCGGTGATGGTTAGGTTCAGATGGGTGAGGTTTGGTAGGATAAGAACTTTTTGTGGATATTTTGGCAATGTCGAATTCTCTGACTTCGGTGATGGTTAGGTTAGGTTGGGTTAGGTATTGTGAAGTAAGCACGTTTTGTGGATATTTTATCATTGTCTAATTCTTTGATTTCGGTGATGGTTAGGTTCAGATAAGTGAGGTTTGGTAGGATAAGAACTTTTTGTGGATATTTTGGCAATGTCGAATTCTCTGACTTCGGTGATGGTTAGGTTAGGTTCGGTTAAGTATTGTGAGGTAAGCACGTTTTGTGGATATTTTGGCAAGCCTAATTCTTTAATTTCGGTGATGGTTAGGTTCAGATGGGTGAGGTTTGGTAGGATAAGAACTTTTTGTGGATATTTTGGCATTGTCGAATTCTCTGACTTCGGTGATGGTTAGGTTAAGTTGGATAAGGTATAGTGAGGTAAGCACGTTTTGTGGATATTTTGGTAATGTCCATTTCTTCGATTTCGGTGATGGTTAGGTTCAGATGGGTGAGGTTTGGTGGGGTATGAACTTTTTGTGGATATTTTGGCAATGTTGAATTCTCTGACTTCGGTGATGGTTAGGTTAGGTTGGATAAGATATTGTGAGATAGGCACGTTTTGTGGATATTTTATTAATGTCCAATTCTTTGATTTCGGTGATGGTTAGGTTCAGATGGGTGAGGTTTGGTAGGATAAGAACTTTTTGTGGATATTTTGGCAATGTCGAATTCTCTGACTTCGGTGATGGTTAGGTTAGGTTGGGTTAGGTATTGTGAAGAAAGCACGTTTTGTGGATATTTTATCATTGTCTAATTCTTTGATTTCGGTGATGGTTAGGTTCAGATAAGTGAGGTTTGGTAGGATAAGAACTTTTTGTGGATATTTTGGCAATGTCGAATTCTCTGACTTCGGTGATGGTTAGGTTAGGTTGGGTTAAGTATTGTGAGGTAAGCACGTTTTGTGGATATTTTGGCAAGCCTAATTATTTAATTTCGGTGATGGTTAGGTTCAGATGGGTGAGGTTTGGTAGGATAAGAACTTTTTGTGGATATTTTGGCATTGTCGAATTCTCTGACTTCGGTGATGGTTAGGTTAAGTTGGATAAGGTATAGTGAGGTAAGCACGTTTTGTGGAGATTTTGGCAATGTCGAATTCTTTAATTTCGGTGATGGTTAGGTTCAGATGGGTGAGGTTTGGTAGGATAAGAACTTTTTGTGGATATTTTGGCAATGTCGAATTCTCTGACTTCGGTGATGGTTAGGTTAGGTTGGGTAAGGTATTGTGAGGTACACTCGTTTTGTGGATTATTTATCAATATCCAATTTTTTGATTTCGGTGATGGTTAGGTTCAGATGGGTGAGGTTTGGTAGGATAAGAACTTTTTGTGGATATTTTGGCAATGTCGAATTCTCTGACTTCGGTGATGGTTAGGTTAGGTTGGGTTTGGTATTGTGAGGTAAGCACGTTTTGTGGATATTTTGTCAAGCCTAATTCTTTGATTTCGGTGATGGTTAGGTTCAGATGGGTGAGGTTTGGTAGGATAAGAACTTTTTGTGGATATTTTGGCAATGTCGAATTCTCTGACTTCGGTGATGGTTAGGTTAGGTTGGGTTAGGTATTGTGAAGTAAGCACGTTTTATGGATATTTTGTCAAGCCTAATTCTTTGATTTCGGTGATGGTTAGGTTCAGATAAGTGAGGTTTGGTAGGATAAGAACTTTTTGTGGATATTTTGGCAATGTCGAATTCTCTGACTTCGGTGATGGTTAGGTTAGGTTGGGTTAGGTATTGTGAGGTAAACTCGTTTTGTGGATTATTTATCAATATCCAATTCTTTGATTTCGGTGATGGTTAGGTTCAGATGGGTGAGGTTTGGTAGGATAAGAACTTTTTGTGGATATTTTGGCAATGTCGAATTCTCTGACTTCGGTGATGGTTAGGTTAGGTTAGGTTAGGTATTGTGAAGTAAGCACGTTTTGTGGATATTTTATCATTGTCTTATTCTTTGATTTCGGTGATGGTTAGGTTCAGATAAGTGAGGTTTGGTAGGATAAGAACTTTTTGTGGATATTTTGGCAATGTCGAATTCTCTGACTTCGGTGATGGTTAGGTTAGGTTGGGTTAGGTATTGTGAGGTAAACTCGTTTTGTGGATTATTTATCAATATCCAATTCTTTGATTTCGGTGATGGTTAGGTTCAGATGAGTGAGGTTTGGTAGGATAAGATTTTTTTGTGGATATTTTGGCAATGTCGAATTCTCTGACTTCGGTGATGGTTAGGTTAGGTTGGGTTAGGTATTGTGAAGTAAGCACGTTTTGTGGATATTTTATCATTGTCTAATTCTTTGATTTCGGTGATGGTTAGGTTCAGATAAGTGAGGTTTGGTAGGATAAGAACTTTTTGTGGATATTTTGGCAATGTCGAATTCTCTGACTTCGGTGATGGTTAGGTTAGGTTGGGTTAGGTATTGTGAGGTAAACTCGTTTTGTGGATTATTTATCAATATCCAATTCTTTGATTTCGGTGATGGTTAGGTTCAGATGGGTGAGGTTTTGTAGGATAAGAACTTTTTGTGGATATTTTGGCAATGTCGAATTCTCTGACTTCGGTGATGGTTAGGTTAGGTTGGATAAGGTATAGTGAGGTAAGCACGTTTTGTGGATATTTTGGCAATGTCCAATTCTTTGATTTCGATGATCGTTAGGTTCAGATGGGTGAAATTTGGTAGGATAAGAACTTTTTGTGGATATTTTGGCAATGTCGAATTCTCTGACTTCGGTGATGGTTAGGTTAGGTTGGGTTAGGTATTGTGAGGTAAGCACGTTTTGTGGATATTTTGGCAATGTCCATTTCTTCGATTTCGGTGATGGTTAGGTTCAGATGGGTGAGGTTTGGTAGGATAAGAACTTTTTGTGGATATTTTGGCATTGTCGAATTCTTTAATTTCGGTGATGGTTAGGTTCAGATGGGTGAGGTTTGGTAGGATAAGAACTTTTTGTGGATATTTTGGCATTGTCGAATTCTCTGACTTCGGTGATGGTCAGGTTAGGTTGGGTTAGGTACTGTGAGGTAAGCATGTTTTGTAGATATTTTGGCAATGTCTAATTCTTTAATTTCGTTGATAGTTAGGCTCAGATGGGTGAGGTTTGGTAGGATAAGAACTTTTTGTGGATATTTTGGCAATGTCGAATTCTCTGACTTCGGTGATGGTTAGGTTAGGTTGGGTTAGGTATTGTGAGGTAAGTACGTTTTGTGGATATTTTGGCAATGTCCAATTCTTTGATTTCGGTGATGGTTAGGTTCAGATGGGTGAGGTTTGGTAGGATAAGAACTTTTTGTGGATATTTTGGCAATGTCGAATTCTCTGACTTCGGTGATGGTTAGGTTAGGTTGGGTTAGGTATTGTGAAGTAAGCACGTTTTATGGATATTTTGTCAAGCCTAATTCTTTGATTTCGGTGATGGTTAGGTTCAGATAAGTGAGGTTTGGTAGGATAAGAACTTTTTGTGGATATTTTGGCAATGTCGAATTCTCTGACTTCGGTGATGGTTTGGTTAGGTTGGGTTAGGTATTGTGAGGTAAACACGTTTTGTGGATATTTTGGCAAGCCTAATTCTTTAATTTCTGTGATGGTTAGGTTCAGATGGGTGAGGTTTGGTAGGATAAGAACTTTTTGTGGATATTTTGGCAATGTCGAATTCTCGGACTTCGGTGATGGTAAGGTTAGGTTGGGTTATGTATGGTGAGGGAAGCACGTTTTGTGGATATTTTGGCAATGTCGAATTCTTTGATTTCAGTGATGGTTAGGTTCAGATGGGAGAGGTTTGGTAGGATAAGAACTTTTTGTGGATATTTTGGCAATGTCGAATTCTCTGACTTCGGTGATGGTTAGGTTAGGTTGGGTTAGGTACTGTGAGGTAAGCATGTTTTGTAGATATTTTGGCAATGTCTTATTCTTTAATTTCGTTGATGGTTAGGCTCAGATGGGTGAGGTTTGGTAGGATAAGAACTTTTTGTGGATATTTTGGCAATGTCGAATTCTCGGACTTCGGTGATGGTAAGGTTAGGTTGGGTTAGGTATGGTGAGGGAAGCACGTTTTGTGGATATTTTGGCAATGTCGAATTCTTTGATTTCAGTGATGGTTAGGTTCAGATGGGAGAGGTTTGGTAGGATAAGAACTTTTTGTGGATATTTTGGCAATGTCGAATTCTTTGACTTCGGTGATGATAAGGTTAGGTTGGGTTAAATATGGTGAGGTAAGCACGTTTTGTGGATATTTTGGCAATGTCTAATTCTTTGATTTCGGTGATGGTTAGGTTCAGATGGGTGAGGTTTGGTAGGATAAGAACTTTTTGTGGATATTTTGGCAATGTCGAATTCTCTGACTTCGGTGATAGTTAGGTTAGGTTGGGTTAGGTATTGTGAGGTAAGCACGTTTTGTGGATTATTTATCAATGTCCAATTCTTTGATTGCGGTGATGGTTAGGTTCAGATGGGTGAGGTTTTGTAGGATAAGAAATTTTTGTGGATATTTTGGCAATGTCGAATTCTCTGACTTCGGTGATGGTTAGGTTAGGTTGGATAAGGTATAGTGAGGTAAGCACGTTTTGTGGATATTTTGGCAATGTCCAATTCTTTGATTTCGATGATCGTTAGGTTCAGATGGGTGAAATTTGGTAGGATAAGAACTTTTTGTGGATATTTTGGCAATGTCGAATTTTCTGACTTCGGTGATGGTTAGGTTAGGTTGGGTTAGGTATTGTGAGGTAAGCACGTTTTGTGGATATTGTATCATTGTCCAATTCTTTGATTTCAGTGATGGTTAGGTTCAGATAAGTGAGGTTTGGTAGAATAAGAACTTTTTGTGGATATTTTGGCAATGTCGAATTCTCTGACTTCGGTGATGGTTAGGTTAGGTTGGTTTAGGTATTGTGAAGTAAGCACGTTTTGTGGATATTTTCGCAATGTCCAATTCTTTGATTTCGGTGATGGTTAGGTTCAGATGGGTGAGGTTCTGTAGGATAAGAACTTTTTGTGGATATTTTGGCAATGTCGAATTCTCTGACTTCGGTGATGGTTAGGTTAGGTTGGATAAGATATTGTGAGATAGGCACGTTTCGTGGATATTTTATTTATGTCCATTTCTTTGATTTCGGTGATGGTGAGGTTCAGATGGGTGAGGTTTGGTAGGATAAGAACTTTTTGTGGATATTTTAGCAATGTCGAATTCTCTGACTTCGGTGATGGTTAGGTTAGGTTGGGTTAGGTATTGTGAAGTAAGCACGTTTTGTGGATATTTTATCATTGTCTAATTCTTTGATTTCGGTGATGGTTAGGTTCAGATAAGTGAGGTTTGGTAGGATAAGAACTTTTTGTGGATATTTTGGCAATGTCGAATTCTCTGACTTCGGTGATGGTTAGGTTAGGTTGGGTTTAGTATTGTGAGGTAAGCACGTTTTGTGGATATTTTGGCAAGCCTAATTCTTTAATTTCGGTGATGGTTAGGTTCAGATGGGTGAGGTTTGGTAGGATAAGAACTTTTTGTGGATATTTTGGCATTCTCGAATTCTCTGACTTCGGTGATGGTTAGGTTAAGTTGGATAAGGTATAGTGAGGTAAGCCCGTTTTGTGGATATTTTGGCAATGTCCATTTCTTCGATTTCGGTGATGGTTAGGTTCAGATGGGTGAGGTTTGGTGTGGTATGAACTTTTTGTGGATATTTTGGCAATGTTGAATTCTCTGACTTCGGTGATGGTTAGGTTAGGTTGGGTTAGGTATTGTGAGGTAAGCACGTTTTGTGGATATTTTGTCAAGCCTAATTCTTTGATTTCGGTGATGGTTAGGTTCAGATGGGTGAGGTTTGGTAGGATAAGAACTTTTTGTGGATATTTTGGCAATGTCGAATTCTCTGACTTCGGTGATGGTTAGGTTAGGTTGGGTTAGGTATTGTGAAGTAAGCACGTTTTATGGATATTTTGTCAAGCCTAATTCTTTGATTTCGGTGATGGTTAGGTTCAGATAAGTGAGGTTTGGTAGGATAAGAACTTTTTGTGGATATTTTGGCAATGTCGAATTCTCTGACTTCGGTGATGGTTAGGTTAGGTTGGGTTAGGTATTGTGAGGTAAACTCGTTTTGTGGATTATTTATCAATATCCAATTCTTTGATTTCGGTGATGGTTAGGTTCAGATGGGTGAGGTTTGGTAGGATAAGAACTTTTTGTGGATATTTTGGCAATGTCGAATTCTCTGAATTCGGTGATGGTTAGGTTAGGTTAGGTTAGGTATTGTGAAGTAAGCACGTTTTGTGGATATTTTATCATTGTCTTATTCTTTGATTTCGGTGATGGTTAGGTTCAGATAAGTGAGGTTTGGTAGGATAAGAACTTTTTGTGGATATTTTGGCAATGTCGAATTCTCTGACTTCGGTGATGGTTAGGTTAGGTTGGGTTAGGTATTGTGAGGTAAACTCGTTTTGTGGATTATTTATCAATATCCAATTCTTTGATTTCGGTGATGGTTAGGTTCAGATGAGTGAGGTTTGGTAGGATAAGAACTTTTTGTGGATATTTTGGCAATGTCGAATTCTCTGACTTCGGTGATGGTTAGGTTAGGTTGGGTTAGGTATTGTGAAGTAAGCACGTTTTGTGGATATTTTATCATTGTCTAATTCTTTGATTTCGGTGATGGTAAGGTTCAGATAAGTGAGGTTTGGTAGGATAAGAACTTTTTGTGGATATTTTGGCAATGTCGAATTCTCTGACTTCGGTGATGGTTAGGTTAGGTTGGGTTAGGTATTGTGAGGTAAACTCGTTTTGTGGATTATTTATCAATATCCAATTCTTTGATTTCGGTGATGGTTAGGTTCAGATGGGTGAGGTTTTGTAGGATAAGAACTTTTTGTGGATATTTTGGCAATGTCGAATTCTCTGACTTCGGTGATGGTTAGGTTAGGTTGGGTTAGGTATTGTGAGGTAAGCACGTTTTATGGATATTTTGTCAAGCCTAATTCTTTGATTTCGGTGATGGTTAGGTTCAGATGGGTGAGGTTTGGTAGGATAAGAACTTTTTGTGGATATTTTGGCATTGTCGAACTCTCTGACTTCGGTGATGGTTAGGTTAGGTTAGGTTAGGTATTGTGAGGTACGCACGTTTTGTGGATTTTTTGTCAAATCTAATTCTTTGATTTCGGTGATGGTTAGGTTCAGATGGGTGAGGTTTGGTAGGATAAGAACTTTTTGTGGATATTTTGGCAATGTCGAATTCTCTGACTTCGGTGATGGTTAGGTTAGGTTGGGTTAGGTATTGTGAAGTAAGCACGTTTTATGGATATTTTGTCAAGCCTAATTCTTTGATTTCGGTGATGGTTAGGTTCAGATAAGTGAGGTTTGGTAGGATAAGAACTTTTTGTGGATATTTTGGCAATGTCGAATTCTCTGACTTCGGTGATGGTTTGGTTAGGTTGGGTTAGGTATTGTGAGGTAAACACGTTTTGTGGATATTTTGGCAAGCCTATTTCTTTAATTTCTGTGATGGTTAGGTTCAGATGGGTGAGGTTTGGTAGGATAAGAACTTTTTGTGGATATTTTGGCAATGTCGAATTCTCGGACTTCGGTGATGGTAAGGTTAGGTTGGGTTATGTATGGTGAGGGAAGCACGTTTTGTGGATATTTTGGCAATGTCGAATTCTTTGATTTCAGTGATGGTTAGGTTCAGATGGGAGAGGTTTGGTAGGATAAGAACTTTTTGTGGATATTTTGGCAATGTCGAATTCTTTGACTTCGGTGATGATAAGGTTAGGTTGGGTTAAATATGGTGAGGTAAGCACGTTTTGTGGATATTTTGGCAATGTCTAATTCTTTGATTTCGTTGATGGTTAGGTTCAGATGGGTGAGGTTTGGTAGGATAAGAACTTTTTGTGGATATTTTGGCAATGTCGAATTCTCTGACTTCGGTGATAGTTAGGTTAGGTTGGGTTAGGTATTGTGAGGTAAGCACGTTTTGTGGATTATTTATCAATGTCCAATTCTTTGATTGCGGTGATGGTTAGGTTCAGATGGGTGAGGTTTTGTAGGATAAGAAATTTTTGTGGATATTTTGGCAATGTCGAATTCTCTGACTTCGGTGATGGTTAGGTTAGGTTGGATAAGGTATAGTGAGGTAAGCACGTTTTGTGGATATTTTGGCAATGTCCAATTCTTTGATTTCGATGATCGTTAGGTTCAGATGGGTGAAATTTGGTAGGATAAGAACTTTTTGTGGATATTTTGGCAATGTCGAATTCTCTGACTTCGGTGATGGTTAGGTTAGGTTGGGTTAGGTATTGTGAGGTAAGCACGTTTTGTGGATATTTTGGCAATGTCCATTTCTTCGATTTCGGTGATGGTTAGGTTCAGATGGGTGAGGTTTGGTAGGATAAGAACTTTTTGTGGATATTTTGGCATTGTCGAATTCTTTAATTTCGGTGATGGTTAGGTTCAGATGGGTGAGGTTTGGTAGGATAAGAACTTTTTGTGGATATTTTGGCATTGTCGAATTCTCTGACTTCGGTGATGGTCAGGTTAGGTTGGGTTAGGTACTGTGAGGTAAGCATGTTTTGTAGATATTTTGGCAATGTCTAATTCTTTAATTTCGTTGATAGTTAGGCTCAGATGGGTGAGGTTTGGTAGGATAAGAACTTTTTGTGGATATTTTGGCAATGTCGAATTCTCTGACTTCGGTGATGGTTAGGTTAGGTTGGGTTAGGTATTGTGAGGTAAGTACGTTTTGTGGATATTTTGGCAATGTCCAATTCTTTGATTTCGGTGATGGTTAGGTTCAGATGGGTGAGGTTTGGTAGGATAAGAACTTTTTGTGGATATTTTGGCAATGTCGAATTCTCTGACTTCGGTGATGGTTAGGTTAGGTTGGGTTAGGTATTGTGAAGTAAGCACGTTTTATGGATATTTTGTCAAGCCTAATTCTTTGATTTCGGTGATGGTTAGGTTCAGATAAGTGAGGTTTGGTAGGATAAGAACTTTTTGTGGATATTTTGGCAATGTCGAATTCTCTGACTTCGGTGATGGTTTGGTTAGGTTGGGTTAGGTATTGTGAGGTAAACACGTTTTGTGGATATTTTGGCAAGCCTAATTCTTTAATTTCTGTGATGGTTAGGTTCAGATGGGTGAGGTTTGGTAGGATAAGAACTTTTTGTGGATATTTTGGCAATGTCGAATTCTCGGACTTCGGTGATGGTAAGGTTAGGTTGGGTTATGTATGGTGAGGGAAGCACGTTTTGTGGATATTTTGGCAATGTCGAATTCTTTGATTTCAGTGATGGTTAGGTTCAGATGGGAGAGGTTTGGTAGGATAAGAACTTTTTGTGGATATTTTGGCAATGTCGAATTCTCTGACTTCGGTGATGGTTAGGTTAGGTTGGGTTAGGTACTGTGAGGTAAGCATGTTTTGTAGATATTTTGGCAATGTCTTATTCTTTAATTTCGTTGATGGTTAGGCTCAGATGGGTGAGGTTTGGTAGGATAAGAACTTTTTGTGGATATTTTGGCAATGTCGAATTCTCGGACTTCGGTGATGGTAAGGTTAGGTTGGGTTAGGTATGGTGAGGGAAGCACGTTTTGTGGATATTTTGGCAATGTCGAATTCTTTGATTTCAGTGATGGTTAGGTTCAGATGGGAGAGGTTTGGTAGGATAAGAACTTTTTGTGGATATTTTGGCAATGTCGAATTCTTTGACTTCGGTGATGATAAGGTTAGGTTGGGTTAAATATGGTGAGGTAAGCACGTTTTGTGGATATTTTGGCAATGTCTAATTCTTTGATTTCGGTGATGGTTAGGTTCAGATGGGTGAGGTTTGGTAGGATAAGAACTTTTTGTGGATATTTTGGCAATGTCGAATTCTCTGACTTCGGTGATAGTTAGGTTAGGTTGGGTTAGGTATTGTGAGGTAAGCACGTTTTGTGGATTATTTATCAATGTCCAATTCTTTGATTGCGGTGATGGTTAGGTTCAGATGGGTGAGGTTTTGTAGGATAAGAAATTTTTGTGGATATTTTGGCAATGTCGAATTCTCTGACTTCGGTGATGGTTAGGTTAGGTTGGATAAGGTATAGTGAGGTAAGCACGTTTTGTGGATATTTTGGCAATGTCCAATTCTTTGATTTCGATGATCGTTAGGTTCAGATGGGTGAAATTTGGTAGGATAAGAACTTTTTGTGGATATTTTGGCAATGTCGAATTCTCTGACTTCGGTGATGGTTAGGTTAGGTTGGGTTAGGTATTGTGAGGTAAGCACGTTTTGTGGATATTGTATCATTGTCCAATTCTTTGATTTCAGTGATGGTTAGGTTCAGATAAGTGAGGTTTGGTAGAATAAGAACTTTTTGTGGATATTTTGGCAATGTCGAATTCTCTGACTTCGGTGATGGTTAGGTTAGGTTGGTTTAGGTATTGTGAAGTAAGCACGTTTTGTGGATATTTTCGCAATGTCCAATTCTTTGATTTCGGTGATGGTTAGGTTCAGATGGGTGAGGTTCTGTAGGATAAGAACTTTTTGTGGATATTTTGGCAATGTCGAATTCTCTGACTTCGGTGATGGTTAGGTTAGGTTGGATAAGATATTGTGAGATAGGCACGTTTCGTGGATATTTTATTTATGTCCATTTCTTTGATTTCGGTGATGGTGAGGTTCAGATGGGTGAGGTTTGGTAGGATAAGAACTTTTTGTGGATATTTTAGCAATGTCGAATTCTCTGACTTCGGTGATGGTTAGGTTAGGTTGGGTTAGGTATTGTGAAGTAAGCACGTTTTGTGGATATTTTATCATTGTCTAATTCTTTGATTTCGGTGATGGTTAGGTTCAGATAAGTGAGGTTTGGTAGGATAAGAACTTTTTGTGGATATTTTGGCAATGTCGAATTCTCTGACTTCGGTGATGGTTAGGTTAGGTTGGGTTTAGTATTGTGAGGTAAGCACGTTTTGTGGATATTTTGGCAAGCCTAATTCTTTAATTTCGGTGATGGTTAGGTTCAGATGGGTGAGGTTTGGTAGGATAAGAACTTTTTGTGGATATTTTGGCATTCTCGAATTCTCTGACTTCGGTGATGGTTAGGTTAAGTTGGATAAGGTATAGTGAGGTAAGCCCGTTTTGTGGATATTTTGGCAATGTCCATTTCTTCGATTTCGGTGATGGTTAGGTTCAGATGGGTGAGGTTTGGTGTGGTATGAACTTTTTGTGGATATTTTGGCAATGTTGAATTCTCTGACTTCGGTGATGGTTAGGTTAGGTTGGGTTAGGTATTGTGAGGTAAGCACGTTTTGTGGATATTTTGTCAAGCCTAATTCTTTGATTTCGGTGATGGTTAGGTTCAGATGGGTGAGGTTTGGTAGGATAAGAACTTTTTGTGGATATTTTGGCAATGTCGAATTCTCTGACTTCGGTGATGGTTAGGTTAGGTTGGGTTAGGTATTGTGAAGTAAGCACGTTTTATGGATATTTTGTCAAGCCTAATTCTTTGATTTCGGTGATGGTTAGGTTCAGATAAGTGAGGTTTGGTAGGATAAGAACTTTTTGTGGATATTTTGGCAATGTCGAATTCTCTGACTTCGGTGATGGTTAGGTTAGGTTGGGTTAGGTATTGTGAGGTAAACTCGTTTTGTGGATTATTTATCAATATCCAATTTTTTGATTTCGGTGATGGTTAGGTTCAGATGGGTGAGGTTTGGTAGGATAAGAACTTTTTGTGGATATTTTGGCAATGTCGAATTCTCTGAATTCGGTGATGGTTAGGTTAGGTTAGGTTAGGTATTGTGAAGTAAGCACGTTTTGTGGATATTTTATCATTGTCTTATTCTTTGATTTCGGTGATGGTTAGGTTCAGATAAGTGAGGTTTGGTAGGATAAGAACTTTTTGTGGATATTTTGGCAATGTCGAATTCTCTGACTTCGGTGATGGTTAGGTTAGGTTGGGTTAGGTATTGTGAGGTAAACTCGTTTTGTGGATTATTTATCAATATCCAATTCTTTGATTTCGGTGATGGTTAGGTTCAGATGAGTGAGGTTTGGTAGGATAAGAACTTTTTGTGGATATTTTGGCAATGTCGAATTCTCTGACTTCGGTGATGGTTAGGTTAGGTTGGGTTAGGTATTGTGAAGTAAGCACGTTTTGTGGATATTTTATCATTGTCTAATTCTTTGATTTCGGTGATGGTAAGGTTCAGATAAGTGAGGTTTGGTAGGATAAGAACTTTTTGTGGATATTTTGGCAATGTCGAATTCTCTGACTTCGGTGATGGTTAGGTTAGGTTGGGTTAGGTATTGTGAAGTAAGCACGTTTTGTGGATATTTTATCATTGTCTAATTCTTTGATTTCGGTGATGGTTAGGTTCAGATAAGTGAGGTTTGGTAGGATAAGAACTTTTTGTGGATATTTTGGCAATGTCGAATTCTCTGACTTCGGTGATGGTTAGGTTAGGTTGGGTTAAGTATTGTGAGGTAAGCACGTTTTGTGGATATTTTGGCAAGCCTAATTCTTTAATTTCGGTGATGGTTAGGTTCAGATGGGTGAGGTTTGGTAGGATAAGAACTTTTTGTGGATATTTTGGCATTGTCGAATTCTCTGACTTCGGTGATGGTTAGGTTAAGTTGGATAAGGTATAGTGAGGTAAGCACGTTTTGTGGATATTTTGGTAATGTCCATTTCTTCGATTTCGGTGATGGTTAGGTTCAGATGGGTGAGGTTTGGTGGGGTATGAACTTTTTGTGGATATTTTGGCAATGTTGAATTCTCTGACTTCGGTGATGGTTAGGTTAGGTTGGATAAGATATTGTGAGATAGGCACGTTTTGTGGATATTTTATTAATGTCCAATTCTTTGATTTCGGTGATGGTTAGGTTCAGATGGGTGAGGTTTGGTAGGATAAGAACTTTTTGTGGATATTTTGGCAATGTCGAATTCTCTGACTTCGGTGATGGTTAGGTTAGGTTGGGTTAGGTATTTTGAAGAAAGCACGTTTTGTGGATATTTTATCATTGTCTAATTCTTTGATTTCGGTGATGGTTAGGTTCAGATAAGTGAGGTTTGGTAGGATAAGAACTTTTTGTGGATATTTTGGCAATGTCGAATTCTCTGACTTCGGTGATGGTTAGGTTAGGTTGGGTTAAGTATTGTGAGGTAAGCACGTTTTGTGGATATTTTGGCAAGCCTAGATCTTTAATTTCGGTGATGGTTAGGTTCAGATGGGTGAGGTTTGGTAGGATAAGAACTTTTTGTGGATATTTTGGCATTGTCGAATTCTCTGACTTCGGTGATGGTTAGGTTAAGTTGGATAAGGTATAGTGAGGTAAGCACGTTTTGTGGAGATTTTGGCAATGTCGAATTCTTTAATTTCGGTGATGGTTAGGTTCAGATGGGTGAGGTTTGGTAGGATAAGAACTTTTTGTGGATATTTTGGCAATGTCGAATTCTCTGACTTCAGTGATGGTTAGGTTAGGTTGGATAAAGTATAGTGAGGAAAGCTCGTTTTGTAGATATTTTGGCAATGTCCATTTTTTCGATTTCGGTGATGGTTAGGTTCAGATGCTTAGGTTTGGTGGGGTATTAATTTTTTTTGGATATTTTGGCAATGTTGGATTCTCTGACTTCGGTGATGGTTAGGTTAGGTTGGGTTAGGTATTGTGAGGTAAGTACGTTTTGTGGATATTTTGGCAATGTCCAATTCTTTGATTTCGGTGATGGTTAGGTTCAGATGGGTGAGGTTTGGTAGGATAAGAACTTTTTGTGGATATTTTGGCAATGTCGAATTCTCTGACTTCGGTGATGGTTAGGTTAGGTTGGGTTAGGTATTGTGAAGTAAGCACGTTTTGTGGATATTTTATCATTGTCTAATTCTTTGATTTCCGTGATGGTTAGGTTCAGATAAGTGAGGTTTGGTAGGATAAGAACTTTTTGTGGATATTTTGGCAATGTCGAATTCTCTGACTTCGGTGATGGTTAGGTTAGGTTGGGTAAGGTATTGTGAGGTACACTCGTTTTGTGGATTATTTATCAATATCCAATTTTTTGATTTCGGTGATGGTTAGGTTCAGATGGGTGAGGTTTGGTAGGATAAGAACTTTTTGTGGATATTTTGGCAATGTCGAATTCTCTGACTTCGGTGATGGTTAGGTTAGGTTGAGTTAGGTATTGTGAGGTAAGCACGTTTTATGGATATTTTGTCAAGCCTAATTCTTTGATTTCGGTGATGGTTAGGTTCAGATGGGTGAGGTTTGGTAGGATAAGAACTTTTTGTGGATATTTTGGCATTGTCGAATTCTCTGACTTCGGTGATGGTTAGGTTAGGTTGGGTTTGGTATTGTGAGGTAAGCACGTTTTGTGGATATTTTGTCAAGCCTAATTCTTTGATTTCGGTGATGGTTAGGTTCAGATGGGTGAGGTTTGGTAGGATAAGAACTTTTTGTGGATATTTTGGCAATGTCGAATTCTCTGACTTCGGTGATGGTTAGGTTAGGTTGGGTTAGGTATTGTGATGTAAACTCGTTTTGTGGATTATTTATCAATATCCAATTCTTTGATTTCGGTGATGGTTAGGTTCAGATGGGTGAGGTTTGGTAGGATAAGAACTTTTTGTGGATATTTTGGCAATGTCGAATTCTCTGACTTCGGTGATGGTTAGGTTAGGTAAGGTTAGGTATTGTGAAGTAAGCACGTTTTGTGGATATTTTATCATTGTCTTATTCTTTGATTTCGGTGATGGTTAGGTTCAGATAAGTGAGGTTTGGTAGGATAAGAACTTTTTGTGGATATTTTGGCAATGTCGAATTCTCTGACTTCGGTGATGGTTAGGTTAGGTTGGGTTAGGTATTGTGAGGTAAACTCGTTTTGTGGATTATTTATCAATATCCAATTCTTTGATTTCGGTGATGGTTAGGTTCAGATGAGTGAGGTTTGGTAGGATAAGAACTTTTTGTGGATATTTTGGCAATGTCGAATTCTCTGACTTCGGTGATGGTTAGGTTAGGTTGGGTTAGGTATTGTGAAGTAAGCACGTTTTGTGGATATTTTATCATTGTCTAATCTTTGATTTCGGTGATGGTTAGGTTCAGATAAGTGAGGTTTGGTAGGATAAGAACTTTTTGTGGATATTTTGGCAATGTCGAATTCTCTGACTTCGGTGATGGTTAGGTTAGGTTGGGTTAGGTATTGTGAAGTAAGCACGTTTTATGGATATTTTGTCAAGCCTAATTCTTTGATTTCGGTGATGGTTAGGTTCAGATAAGTGAGGTTTGGTAGGATAAGAACTTTTTGTGGATATTTTGGCAATGTCGAATTCTCTGACTTCGGTGATGGTTAGGTTAGGTTGGGTTAGGTATTGTGAGGTAAACTCGTTTTGTGGATTATTTATCAATATCCAATTCTTTGATTTCGGTGATGGTAAGGTTCAGATGGGTGAGGTTTGGTAGGATAAGAACTTTTTGTGGATATTTTGGCAATGTCGAATTCTCTGACTTCGGTGATGGTTAGGTTAGGTTAGGTTAGGTATTGTGAAGTAAGCACGTTTTGTGGATATTTTATCATTGTCTTATTCTTTGATTTCGGTGATGGTTAGGTTCAGATAAGTGAGGTTTGGTAGGATAAGAACTTTTTGTGGATATTTTGGCAATGTCGAATTCTCTGACTTCGGTGATGGTTAGGTTAGGTTGGGTTAGGTATTGTGAGGTAAACTCGTTTTGTGGATTATTTATCAATATCCAATTCTTTGATTTCGGTGATGGTTAGGTTCAGATGAGTGAGGTTTGGTAGGATAAGAACTTTTTGTGGATATTTTGGCAATGTCGAATTCTCTGACTTCGGTGATGGTTAGGTTAGGTTGGGTTAGGTATTGTGAGGTAAACTCGTTTTGTGGATTATTTATCAATATCCAATTCTTTGATTTCGGTGATGGTTAGGTTCAGATGGGTGAGGTTTTGTAGGATAAGAACTTTTTGTGGATATTTTGGCAATGTCGATTTCTCTGACTTCGGTGATGGTTAGGTTAGGTTGGGTTAGGTATTGTGAGGTAAGCACGTTTTATGGATATTTTGTCAAGCCTAATTCTTTGATTTCGGTGATGGTTAGGTTCAGATGGGTGAGGTTTGGTAGGATAAGAACTTTTTGTGGATATTTTGGCATTGTCGAACTCTCTGACTTCGGTGATGGTTAGGTTAGGTTAGGTTAGGTATTGTGAGGTACGCACGTTTTGTGGATTTTTTGTCAAATCTAATTCTTTGATTTCGGTGATGGTTAGGTTCAGATGGGTGAGGTTTGGTAGGATAAGAACTTTTTGTGGATATTTTGGCAATGTCGAATTCTCTGACTTCGGTGATGGTTAGGTTAGGTTGGGTTAGGTATTGTGAAGTAAGCACGTTTTATGGATATTTTGTCAAGCCTAATTCTTTGATTTCGGTGATGGTTAGGTTCAGATAAGTGAGGTTTGGTAGGATAAGAACTTTTTGTGGATATTTTGGCAATGTCGAATTCTCTGACTTCGGTGATGGTTTGGTTAGGTTGGGTTAGGTATTGTGAGGTAAACACGTTTTGTGGAAATTTTGGCAAGCCTAATTCTTTAATTTCTGTGATGGTTAGGTTCAGATGGGTGAGGTTTGGTAGGATAAGAACTTTTTGTGGATATTTTGGCAATGTCGAATTCTCGGACTTCGGTGATGGTAAGGTTAGGTTGGGTTATGTATGGTGAGGGAAGCACGTTTTGTGGATATTTTGGCAATGTCGAATTCTTTGATTTCAGTGATGGTTAGGTTCAGATGGGAGAGGTTTGGTAGGATAAGAACTTTTTGTGGATATTTTGGCAATGTCGACTTCTCTGACTTCGGTGATGGTTAGGTTAGGTTGGGTTAGGTACTGTGAGGTAAGCATGTTTTGTAGATATTTTGGCAATGTCTTATTTTTTAATTTCGTTGATGGTTAGGCTCAGATGGGTGAGGTTTGGTAGGATAAGAACTTTTTGTGGATATTTTGGCAATGTCGAATTCTCGGACTTCGGTGATGGTAAGGTTAGGTTGGGTTAGGTATGGTGAGGGAAGCACGTTTTGTGGATATTTTGGCAATGTCGAATTCTTTGATTTCAGTGATGGTTAGGTTCAGATGGGAGAGGTTTGGTAGGATAAGAACTTTTTGTGGATATTTTGGCAATGTCGAATTCTTTGACTTCGGTGATGATAAGGTTAGGTTGGGTTAAATATGGTGAGGTAAGCACGTTTTGTGGATATTTTGGCAATGTCTAATTCTTTGATTTCGGTGATGGTTAGGTTCAGATGGGTGAGGTTTGGTAGGATAAGAACTTTTTGTGGATATTTTGGCAATGTCGAATTCTCTGACTTCGGTGATAGTTAGGTTAGGTTGGGTTAGGTATTGTGAGGTAAGCACGTTTTGTGGATTATTTATCAATGTCCAATTCTTTGATTGCGGTGATGGTTAGGTTCAGATGGGTGAGGTTTTGTAGGATAAGAAATTTTTGTGGATATTTTGGCAATGTCGAATTCTCTGACTTCGGTGATGGTTAGGTTAGGTTGGATAAGGTATAGTGAGGTAAGTACGTTTTGTGGATATTTTGGCAATGTCTAATTCTTTGATTTCGATGATCGTTAGGTTCAGATGGGTGAAATTTGGTAGGATAAGAACTTTTTGTGGATATTTTGGCAATGTCGAATTCTCTGACTTCGGTGATGGTTAGGTTAGGTTGGGTTAGGTATTGTGAGGTAAGCACGTTTTGTGGATATTGTATCATTGTCCAATTCTTTGATTTCAGTGATGGTTAGGTTTAGATAAGTGAGGTTTGGTAGAATAAGAACTTTTTGTGGATATTTTGGCAATGTCGAATTCTCTGACTTCGGTGATGGTTAGGTTAGGTTGGTTTAGGTATTGTGAAGTAAGCACGTTTTGTGGATATTTTCGCAATGTCCAATTCTTTGATTTCGGTGATGGTTAGGTTCAGATGGGTGAGGTTCTGTAGGATAAGAACTTTTTGTGGATATTTTGGCAATGTCGAATTCTCTGACTTCGGTGATGGTTAGGTTAGGTTGGATAAGATATTGTGAGATAGGCACGTTTCGTGGATATTTTATTTATGTCCATTTCTTTGATTTCGGTGATGGTGAGGTTCAGATGGGTGAGGTTTGGTAGGATAAGAACTTTTTGTGGATATTTTAGCAATGTCGAATTCTCTGACTTCGGTGATGGTTAGGTTAGGTTGGGTTAGGTATTGTGAAGTAAGCACGTTTTGTGGATATTTTATCATTGTCTAATTCTTTGATTTCGGTGATGGTTAGGTTCAGATAAGTGAGGTTTGGTAGGATAAGAACTTTTTGTGGATATTTTGGCAATGTCGAATTCTCTGACTTCGGTGATGGTTAGGTTAGGTTGGGTTTAGTATTGTGAGGTAAGCACGTTTTGTGGATATTTAAGCAAGCCTAATTCTTTAATTTCGGTGATGGTTAGGTTCAGATGGGTGAGGTTTGGTAGGATAAGAACTTTTTGTGGATATTTTGGCATTGTCGAATTCTCTGACTTCGGTGATGGTTAGGTTAAGTTGGATAAGGTATAGTGAGGTAAGCACGTTTTGTGGATATTTTGGCAATGTCCATTTCTTCGATTTCGGTGATGGTTAGGTTCAGATGGGTGAGGTTTGGTGTGGTATGAACTTTTTGTGGATATTTTGGCAATGTTGAATTCTCTGACTTCGGTGATGGTTAGGTTAGGTTGGGTTAGGTATTGTGAGGTAAGCACGTTTTGTGGATATTTTGTCAAGCCTAATTCTTTGATTTCGGTGATGGTTAGGTTCAGATGGGTGAGGTTTGGTAGGATAAGAACTTTTTGTGGATATTTTGGCAATGTCGAATTCTCTGACTTCGAGGATGGTTAGGTTAGGTTGGGTTAGGTATTGTGAAGTAAGCACGTTTTATGGATATTTTGTCAAGCCTAATTCTTTGATTTCGGTGATGGTTAGGTTCAGATAAGTGAGGTTTGGTAGGATAAGAACTTTTTGTGGATATTTTGGCAATGTCGAATTCTCTGACTTCGGTGATGGTTAGGTTAGGTTGGGTTAGGTATTGTGAGGTAAACTCGTTTTGTGGATTATTTATCAATATCCAATTCTTTGATTTCGGTGATGGTTAGGTTCAGATGGGTGAGGTTTGGTAGGATAAGAACTTTTTGTGGATATTTTGGCAATGTCGAATTCTCTGACTTCGGTGATGGTTAGGTTAGGTTAGGTTAGGTATTGTGAAGTAAGCACGTTTTGTGGATATTTTATCATTGTCTTATTCTTTGATTTCGGTGATGGTTAGGTTCAGATAAGTGAGGTTTGGTAGGATAAGAACTTTTTGTGGATATTTTGGCAATGTCGAATTCTCTGACTTCGGTGATGGTTAGGTTAGGTTGGGTTAGGTATTGTGAGGTAAACTCGTTTTGTGGATTATTTATCAATATCCAATTCTTTGATTTCGGTGATGGTTAGGTTCAGATGAGTGAGGTTTGGTAGGATAAGAACTTTTTGTGGATATTTTGGCAATGTCGAATTCTCTGACTTCGGTGATGGTTAGGTTAGGTTGGGTTAGGTATTGTGAAGTAAGCACGTTTTGTGGATATTTTATCATTGTCTAATTCTTTGATTTCGGTGATGGTTAGGTTCAGATAAGTGAGGTTTGGTAGGATAAGAACTTTTTGTGGATATTTTGGCAATGTCGAATTCTCTGACTTCGGTGATGGTTAGGTTAGGTTGGGTTAGGTATTGTGAGGTAAACTCGTTTTGTGGATTATTTATCAATATCCAATTCTTTGATTTCGGTGATGGTTAGGTTCAGATGGGTGAGGTTTTGTAGGATAAGAACTTTTTGTGGATATTTTGGCAATGTCGAATTCTCTGACTTCGGTGATGGTTAGGTTAGGTTGGGTTAGGTATTGTGAGGTAAGCACGTTTTATGGATATTTTGTCAAGCCTAATTCTTTGATTTCGGTGATGGTTAGGTTCAGATGGGTGAGGTTTGGTAGGATAAGAACTTTTTGTGGATATTTTGGCATTGTCGAACTCTCTGACTTCGGTGATGGTTAGGTTAGGTTAGGTTAGGTATTGTGAGGTACGCACGTTTTGTGGATTTTTTGTCAAATCTAATTCTTTGATTTCGGTGATGGTTAGGTTCAGATGGGTGAGGTTTGGTAGGATAAGAACTTTTTGTGGATATTTTGGCAATGTCGAATTCTCTGACTTCGGTGATGGTTAGGTTAGGTTGGGTTAGGTATTGTGAAGTAAGCACGTTTTATGGATATTTTGTCAAGCCTAATTCTTTGATTTCGGTGATGGTTAGGTTCAGATAAGTGAGGTTTGGTAGGATAAGAACTTTTTGTGGATATTTTGGCAATGTCGAATTCTCTGACTTCGGTGATAGTTAGGTTAGGTTGGGTTAGGTATTGTGAGGTAAGCACGTTTTGTGGATTATTTATCAATGTCCAATTCTTTGATTGCGGTGATGGTTAGGTTCAGATGGGTGAGGTTTTGTAGGATAAGAAATTTTTGTGGATATTTTGGCAATGTCGAATTCTCTGACTTCGGTGATGGTTAGGTTAGGTTGGATAAGGTATAGTGAGGTAAGTACGTTTTGTGGATATTTTGGCAATGTCTAATTCTTTGATTTCGATGATCGTTAGGTTCAGATGGGTGAAATTTGGTAGGATAAGAACTTTTTGTGGATATTTTGGCAATGTCGAATTCTCTGACTTCGGTGATGGTTAGGTTAGGTTGGGTTAGGTATTGTGAGGTAAGCACGTTTTGTGGATATTGTATCATTGTCCAATTCTTTGATTTCAGTGATGGTTAGGTTTAGATAAGTGAGGTTTGGTAGAATAAGAACTTTTTGTGGATATTTTGGCAATGTCGAATTCTCTGACTTCGGTGATGGTTAGGTTAGGTTGGTTTAGGTATTGTGAAGTAAGCACGTTTTGTGGATATTTTCGCAATGTCCAATTCTTTGATTTCGGTGATGGTTAGGTTCAGATGGGTGAGGTTCTGTAGGATAAGAACTTTTTGTGGATATTTTGGCAATGTCGAATTCTCTGACTTCGGTGATGGTAAGGTTAGGTTGGATAAGATATTGTGAGATAGGCACGTTTCGTGGATATTTAATTTATGTCCATTTCTTTGATTTCGGTGATGGTGAGGTTCAGATGGGTGAGGTTTGGTAGGATAAGAACTTTTTGTGGATATTTTAGCAATGTCGAATTCTCTGACTTCGGTGATGGTTAGGTTAGGTTGGGTTAGGTATTGTGAAGTAAGCACGTTTTGTGGATATTTTATCATTGTCTAATTCTTTGATTTCGGTGATGGTTAGGTTCAGATAAGTGAGGTTTGGTAGGATAAGAACTTTTTGTGGATATTTTGGCAATGTCGAATTCTCTGACTTCGGTGATGGTTAGGTTAGGTTGGGTTTAGTATTGTGAGGTAAGCACGTTTTGTGGATATTTTAGCAAGCCTAATTCTTTAATTTCGGTGATGGTTAGGTTCAGATGGGTGAGGTTTGGTAGGATAAGAACTTTTTGTGGATATTTTGGCAATGTCGAATTCTCTGACTTCGGTGATGGTTAGGTTAGGTTGGGTTAGGTATTGTGAAGTAAGCACGTTTTGTGGATATTTTATCATTGTCTAATTCTTTGATTTCGGTGATGGTTAGGTTCAGATGAGTGAGGTTTGGTAGGATAAGAACTTTTTGTGGATATTTTGGCAATGTCGAATTCTCTGACTTCGGTGATGGTTAGGTTAGGTTGGGTTAGGTATTGTGAAGTAAGCACGTTTTGTGGATATTTTATCATTGTCTAATTCTTTGATTTCGGTGATGGTTAGGTTCAGATAAGTGAGGTTTGGTAGGATAAGAACTTTTTGTGGATATTTTGGCAATGTCGAATTCTCTGACTTCGGTGATGGTTAGGTTAGGTTGGGTTAGGTATTGTGAGGTAAACTCGTTTTGTGGATTATTTATCAATATCCAATTCTTTGATTTCGGTGATGGTTAGGTTCAGATGGGTGAGGTTTTGTAGGATAAGAACTTTTTGTGGATATTTTGGCAATGTCGAATTCTCTGACTTCGGTGATGGTTAGGTTAGGTTGGGTTAGGTATTGTGAGGTAAGCACGTTTTATGGATATTTTGTCAAGCCTAATTCTTTGATTTCGGTGATGGTTAGGTTCAGATGGGTGAGGTTTGGTAGGATAAGAACTTTTTGTGGATATTTTGGCATTGTCGAACTCTCTGACTTCGGTGATGGTTAGGTTAGGTTAGGTTAGGTATTGTGAGGTACGCACGTTTTGTGGATTTTTTGTCAAATCTAATTCTTTGATTTCGGTGATGGTTAGGTTCAGATGGGTGAGGTTTGGTAGGATAAGAACTTTTTGTGGATATTTTGGCAATGTCGAATTCTCTGACTTCGGTGATGGTTAGGTTAGGTTGGGTTAGGTATTGTGAAGTAAGCACGTTTTATGGATATTTTGTCAAGCCTAATTCTTTGATTTCGGTGATGGTTAGGTTCAGATAAGTGAGGTTTGGTAGGATAAGAACTTTTTGTGGATATTTTGGCAATGTCGAATTCTCTGACTTCGGTGATGGTTTGGTTAGGTTGGGTTAGGTATTGTGAGGTAAACACGTTTTGTGGATATTTTGGCAAGCCTAATTCTTTAATTTCTGTAATGGTTAGGTTCAGATGGGTGAGGTTTGGTAGGATAAGAACTTTTTGTGGATATTTTGGCAATGTCGAATTCTCGGACTTCGGTGATGGTAAGGTTAGGTTGGGTTATGTATGGTGAGGGAAGCACGTTTTGTGGATATTTTGGCAATGTCGAATTCTTTGATTTCAGTGATGGTTAGGTTCAGATGGGAGAGGTTTGGTAGGATAAGAACTTTTTGTGGATATTTTGGCAATGTCGAATTCTCTGACTTCGGTGATGGTTAGGTTAGGTTGGGTTAGGTACTGTGAGGTAAGCATGTTTTGTAGATATTTTGGCAATGTCTTATTCTTTAATTTCGTTGATGGTTAGGCTCAGATGGGTGAGGTTTGGTAGGATAAGAACTTTTTGTGGATATTTTGGCAATGTCGAATTCTCGGACTTCGGTGATGGTAAGGTTAGGTTGGGTTAGGTATGGTGAGGGAAGCACGTTTTGTGGATATTTTGGCAATGTCGAATTCTTTGATTTCAGTGATGGTTAGGTTCAGATGGGAGAGGTTTGGTAGGATAAGAACTTTTTGTGGATATTTTGGCAATGTCGAATTCTTTGACTTCGGTGATGATAAGGTTAGGTTGGGTTAAATATGGTGAGGTAAGCACGTTTTGTGGATATTTTGGCAATGTCTAATTCTTTGATTTCGGTGATGGTTAGGTTCAGATGGGTGAGGTTTGGTAGGATAAGAACTTTTTGTGGATATTTTGGCAATGTCGAATTCTCTGACTTCGGTGATAGTTAGGTTAGGTTGGGTTAGGTATTGTGAGGTAAGCACGTTTTGTGGATTATTTATCAATGTCCAATTCTTTGATTGCGGTGATGGTTAGGTTCAGATGGGTGAGGTTTTGTAGGATAAGAAATTTTTGTGGATATTTTGGCAATGTCGAATTCTCTGACTTCGGTGATGGTTAGGTTAGGTTGGATAAGGTATAGTGAGGTAAGCACGTTTTGTGGATATTTTGGCAATGTCCAATTCTTTGATTTCGATGATCGTTAGGTTCAGATGGGTGAAATTTGGTAGGATAAGAACTTTTTGTGGATATTTTGGCAATGTCGAATTCTCTGACTTTGGTGATGGTTAGGTTAGGTTGGGTTAGGTATTGTGAGGTAAGCACGTTTTGTGGATATTTTGGCAATGTCCATTTCTTCGATTTCGGTGATGGTTAGGTTCAGATGGGTGAGGTTTGGTGTGGTATGAACTTTTTGTGGATATTTTGGCAATGTTGAATTCTCTGACTTCGGTGATGGTTAGGTTAGGTTGGGTTAGGTATTGTGAGGTAAGCACGTTTTGTGGATATTTTGTCAAGCCTAATTCTTTGATTTCGGTGATGGTTAGGTTCAGATGGGTGAGGTTTGGTAGGATAAGAACTTTTTGTGGATATTTTGGCAATGTCGAATTCTCTGACTTCGGTGATGGTTAGGTTAGGTTGGGTTAGGTATTGTGAAGTAAGCACGTTTTATGGATATTTTGTCAAGCCTAATTCTTTGATTTCGGTGATGGTTAGGTTCAGATAAGTGAGGTTTGGTAGGATAAGAACTTTTTGTGGATATTTTGGCAATGTCGAATTCTCTGACTTCGGTGATGGTTAGGTTAGGTTGGGTTAGGTATTGTGAGGTAAACTCGTTTTGTGGATTATTTATCAATATCCAATTCTTTGATTTCGGTGATGGTTAGGTTCAGATGGGTGAGGTTTTGTAGGATAAGAACTTTTTGTGGATATTTTGGCAATGTCGAATTCTCTGACTTCGGTGATGGTTAGGTTAGGTTGGGTTAGGTATTGTGAGGTAAGCACGTTTTGTGGATATTTTGTCAAGCCTAATTCTTTGATTTCGGTGATGGTTAGGTTTAGATGGGTGAGGTTTGGTAGGATAAGAACTTTTTGTGGATATTTTGGCATTGTCGAATTCTCTGACTTCGGTGATGGTTAGGTTAGGTTAGGTTAGGTATTGTGAGGTAAGCACGTTTTGTGGAGATTTTGGCAATGTCGAACTCTTTAATTTCGGTGATGGTTAGGTTCAGATGGGTGAGGTTTGGTAGGATAAGAACTTTTTGTGGATATTTTGGCAATGTCGAATTCTCTGACTTCGGTGATGGTTAGGTTAGGTTGGATAAAGTATAGTGAGGAAAGCTCGTTATGTGGATATTTTGGCAATGTCCATTAATTCGATTTCGGTGATGGTTAGGTTCAGATGCTTAGGTTTGGTGGGGTATTAATTTTTTTTGGATATTTTGGCAATGTTGGATTCTCTGACTTCGGTGATGGTTAGGTTAGGTTGGGTTAGGTATTGTGAGGTAAGTACGTTTTGTGGATATTTTGGCAATGTCCAATTCTTTGATTTCGGTGATGGTTAGGTTCAGATGGGTGAGGTTTGGTAGGATAAGAACTTTTTGTGGATATTTTGGCAATGTCGAATTCTCTGACTTCGGTGATGGTTAGGTTAGGTTGGGTTCGGTATTGTGAAGTAAGCACGTTTTGTGGATATTTTATCATTGTCTAATTCTTTGATTTCGGTGATGGTTAGGTTCAGATAAGTGAGGTTTGGTAGGATAAGAACTTTTTGTGGATATTTTGGCAATGTCGAATTCTCTGACTTCGGTGATGGTTAGGTTAGGTTGGGTTAAGTATTGTGAGGTAAGCACGTTTTGTGGATATTTTGGCAAACCTAATTCTTTAATTTCGGTGATGGTTAGGTTCAGATGGGTGAGGTTTGGTAGGATAAGAACTTTTTGTGGATATTTTGGCATTGTCGAATTCTCTGACTTCGGTGATGGTTAGGTTAGGTTGGGTTAGGTACTGTGAGGTAAGCATGTTTTGTAGATATTTTGGCAATGTCTATTTCTTTAATTTCGTTGATGGTTAGGCTCAGATGGGTGAGGTTTGGTAGGATAAGAACTTTTTGTGGATATTTTGGCAATTTCGAATTCTCTGACTTCGGTGATGGTAAGGTTAGGTTGGGTTAGGTATTGTGAGGTAAACACGTTTTGTGGATATTTTATCATTGTCCAATTCTTTGATTTCGGTGATAGTTAGGTTCAGATAAGTGAGGTTTGGTAGGATAAGAACTTTTTGTGGATATTTTGGCAATGTCGAATTCTCTGACTTCGGTGATGGTTAGGTTAGGTTGGATAAGGTATAGTGAGGAAAGCTCGTTTTGTGGATATTTTGGCAATGTCCATTAATTCGATTTCGGTGATGGTTAGGTTCAGATGCTTAGGTTTGGTGGGGTATTAATTTTTTTTGGATATTTTGGCAATGTTGGATTTTCTGACTTCGGTGATGGTAAGGTTAGGTTGGGTTAGGTACTGTGAGGTAAGCATGTTTTGTAGATATTTTGGCAATGTCTAATTCTTTAATTTCGTTGATGGTTAGGCTCAGATGGGTGAGGTTTGGTAGGATAAGAACTTTTTGTGGATATTTTGGCAATATCGATTTCTCTGATTTCGGTGATGGTTAGGTTAGGTTGGGTTAGGTATTGTGAGGTAAGCACATTTTGTGGATTATTTATCAATGTCCATTTCTTTGATTTCGGTGATGGTTAGGTTCAGATGGGTGAGGTTTTGTAGGATAAGAACTCTTTGTGGATATTTTGGCAATGTCGAATTCTCTGACTTCGGTGATGGTTAGGTTAGGTTGGGTTAGGTATTGTGAGGTAAGCACGTTTTGTGGATATTTTGTCAAGCCTAATTCTTTGATTTCGGTGATGGTTAGGTTCAGATGGGTGAGGTTTGGTAGGATAAGAACTTTTTGTGGATATTTTGGCATTGTCGAATTCTCTGACTTCAGTGATGGTTAGGTTAGGTTGGGTTAGGTACTTTGAGGTAAACATGTTTTGTAGATATTTTGGCAATGTCTAATTCTTTAATTTCGTTGATGGTTAGGCGCAGATGGGTGAGGTTTGGTAGGATAAGAACTTTTTGTGGATATTTTGGCAATGTCGAATTCTCTGACTTCGGTGATGGTTAGGTTAGGTTGGGTTAGGTACTGTGAGGTAAGCATGTTTTGTAGATATTTTGGCAATGTCTTATTCTTTAATTTCGTTGATGGTTAGGCTCAGATGGGTGAGGTTTGTTAGGATAAGAACTTTTTGTGGATATTTTGGCAATATCGATTTCTCTGACTTCGGTGATTGTTAGGTTAGGTTGGGTTAGTTATTGTGAGGTAAGCACGTTTTGTGGATATTTTATCATTGTCCAATTCTTTGATTTCGGTGATAGTTAGGTTCAGATAAGTGAGGTTTGGTAGGATAAGAACTTTTTGTGGATATTTTGGAAATGTCGAATTCTCTGACTTCGGTGATGGTTAGGTTAGGTTGGGTTAGGTATTGTGAGGTAAGCCCGTTTTGTGGATATTTTATCATTGTCCAATTCTTTGATTTCGGTGATGGTTAGGTTCAGATAAGTGAGGTTTGGTAGGATAAGAACTTTTTGTGGATATTTTGGCAATGTCGAATTCTCTAACTTCGGTGATGGTTAGGTTAGGTTGGATAAGGTATAGTGAGGAAAGCTCGTTTTGTGGATATTTTAGCATTGTCCATTAATTCGATTTCGGTGATGGTTAGGTTAGGTTGGGTTAGGTATTGTGAAGTAAGCACGTTTTGTGGATATTTTATCATTGTCTAATTCTTTGATTTCGGTGATGGTTAGGTTCAGATGGGTGAGGTTTGGTAGGATAAGAACTTTTTGTGGATATTTTGGCAATGTCGAAATCTCTGACTTCGGTGATGGTAAGGTTAGGTTGGGTTAGGTATTGTGAGGTAAGCACGTTTTGTGGATATTTTGTCAAGCCTTATTTTTTGATTTCGGTGATGGTTAGGTTCAGATGGGTGAGGTTTGTTAGGATAAGAACTTTTTGTGGATATTTTGGCATTGTCGAATTCTCTGACTTCGGTGATGGTTAGGTTAGGTTGGGTTAGGTATTGTGAGGTAAACACGTTTTGTGGATATTTTGTCAAGCCTAATTCTTTGATTTCGGTGATGGTTAGGTTCAGATGGGTGAGGTTTGGTAGGATAAGAACTTTTTGTGGATATTTTGGCATTGTCGAATTCTCTGACTTCGGTGATGGTTAGGTTAGGTTGGGTTAGGTACTGTGAGGTAAACATGTTTTGTAGATATTTTGGCAATGTCTAATTCTTTAATTTCGTTGATGGTTAGGCTCAGATGGGTGAGGTTTGGTAGGATAAGAACTTTTTGTGGATATTTTGGCAATGTTGAATTCTCTGACTTCGGTGATGGTTAGGTTAGGTAAGGTTAGGTATTGTGAGGTAAGCACGTTTTGTGAATATTTTCGCAATGTCCAATTCTTTGATTTCGGTGATGGTTAGGTTCAGATGGGTGAGGTTTGGTAGGATAAGAACTTTTTGTGGATATTTTGGCAATGTCGAATTCTCTGACTTCGGTGATGGTAAGGTTAGGTTGGATAAAGTATAGTGAAGAAAGCTCGTTTTGTGGATATTTTGGCAATGTCCATTAATTCGATTTCGGTGATGGTTAGGTTCAGATGCTTAGGTTTGTTGGGGTATTAATTTTTTTTGGATATTTTGGCAATGTTGGATTCTCTGACTTCGGTGATGGTTAGGTCAGGTTGGGTTAGGTATTGTGAGGTAAGTACGTTTTGTGGATATTTTGGCAATGTCCAATTCTTTGATTTCGGTGATGGTTAGGTTCAGATGGGTGAGGTTTGGTAGGATAAGAACTTTTTGTGGATATTTTGGCAATGTCGAATTCTCTGACTTCGGTGATGGTTAGGTTAGGTTGGGTTAGGTATTGTGAGGTAAGCACGTTTTGTGGATATTTTATCATTGTCTAATTCTTTGATTTCGGTGATGGTTAGGTTCAGATAAGTGAGGTTTGGTAGGATAAGAACTTTTTGTGGATATTTTGGCAATGTCGAATTCTCTGACTTCGGTGATGGTTAGGTTAGGTTGGGTTAGGTATTGTGAGGTAAACACGTTTTGTGGATATTTTGGCAAGCCTAATTCTTTAATTTCGGTGATGGTTAGGTTCAGATGGGTGAGGTTTGGTAGGATAAGAACTTTTTGTGGATATTTTGGCATTGTCGAATTCTCTGAATTCGGTGATGGTTAGGTTAGGTTGGGTTAGGTACTGTGAGGTAAGCATGTTTTGTAGATATTTTGGCAATGTCTAATTCTTTAATTTCGTTGATGGTTAGGCTCATATGGGTGAGGTTTGGTAGGATAAGAACTTTTTTGTGGATATTTTGGCAATGTCGAATTCTCGGACTTCGGTGATGGTAAGGTTAGGTTGGGTTAGGTATGGTGAGGGAAGCACGTTTTGTGGATATTTTGGCAATGTCGAATTCTTTGATTTCAGTGATGGTTAGGTTCAGTTGGGAGAGGTTTGGTAGGATAAGTACTTTTTGTGGATATTTTGGCAATGTCGAATTCTTTGACTTCGGTGATGATAAGGTTAGGTTGGGTTAAATATGGTGAGGTAAGCACGTTTTGTGGATATTTTGGCAATGTCTAATTCTTTGATTTCGGTGATGGTTAGGTTCAGATGGGTGAGGTTTGGTAGGATAAGAACTTTTTGTGGATATTTTGGCAATGTCGAATTCTCTGACTTCGGTGATAGTTAGGTTAGGTTGGGTTAGGTATTGTGAGGTAAGCACGTTTTGTGGATTATTTATCAATGTCCAATTCTTTGATTTCGGTGATGGTTAGGTTCAGATGGGTGAGGTTTTGTAGGATAAGAAATTTTTGTGGATATTTTGGCAATGTAGAATTCTCTGACTTCGGTGATGGTTAGGTTAGGTTGGATAAGGTATAGTGAGGTAAGCACGTTTTGTGGATATTTTGGCAATGTCTAATTCTTTGATTTCGGTGATCGTTAGGTTCAGATGGGTGAAATTTGGTAGGATAAGAACTTTTTGTGGATATTTTGGCAATGTCGAATTCTCTGACTTCGGTGATGGTTAGGTTAGGTTGGGTTAGGTATTGTGAGGTAAGCACGTTTTGTGGATATTGAATCATTGTCCAATTCTTTGATTTCAGTGATGGTTAGGTTCAGATAAGTGAGGTTTGGTAGAATAAGAACTTTTTGTGGATATTTTGGCAATGTCGAATTCTCTGACTTCGGTGATGGTTAGGTTAGGTTGGTTTAGGTATTGTGAAGTAAGCACGTTTTGTGGATATTTTTGCAATGTCCAATTCTTTGATTTCGGTGATGGTTAGGTTCAGATGGGTGAGGTTCTGTAGGATAAGAACTTTTTGTGGATATTTTGGCAATGTCGAATTCTCTGACTTCGGTGATGGTTAGGTTAGGTTGGATAAGATATTGTGAGATAGGCACGTTTTGTGGATATTTTATTAATGTCCAATTCTTTGATTTCGGTGATGGTTAGGTTCAGATGGGTGAGGTTTGGTAGGATAAGAACTTTTTGTGGATATTTTGGCAATGTCGAATTCTCTGACTTCGGTGATGGTTAGGTTAGGTTGGGTTAGGTATTGTGAAGTAAGCACGTTTTGTGGATATTTTATCATTGTCTAATTCTTTGATTTCGGTGATGGTTAGGTTCAGATAAGTGAGGTTTGGTAGGATAAGAACTTTTTGTGGATATTTTGGCAATGTCGAATTCTCTGACTTCGGTGATGGTTAGGTTAGGTTGGGTTAAGTATTGTGAGGTAAGCACGTTTTGTGGATATTTTGGCAAGCCTAATTCTTTAATTTCGGTGATGGTTAGGTTCAGATGGGTGAGGTTTGGTAGGATAAGAACTTTTTGTGGATATTTTGGCATTGTCGAATTCTCTGACTTCGGTGATGGTTAGGTTAAGTTGGATAAGGTATAGTGAGGTAAGCACGTTTTGTGGATATTTTGGTAATGTCCATTTCTTCGATTTCGGTGATGGTTAGGTTCAGATGGGTGAGGTTTGGTGGGGTATGAACTTTTTGTGGATATTTTGGCAATGTTGAATTCTCTGACTTCGGTGATGGTTAGGTTAGGTTGGATAAGATATTGTGAGATAGGCACGTTTTGTGGATATTTTATTAATGTCCAATTCTTTGATTTCGGTGATGGTTAGGTTCAGATGGGTGAGGTTTGGTAGGATAAGAACTTTTTGTGGATATTTTGGCAATGTCGAATTCTCTGACTTCGGTGATGGTAAGGTTAGGTTGGGTTAGGTATTGTGAAGAAAGCACGTTTTGTGGATATTTTATCATTGTCTAATTCTTTGATTTCGGTGATGGTTAGGTTCAGATAAGTGAGGTTTGGTAGGATAAGAACTTTTTGTGGATATTTTGGCAATGTCGAATTCTCTGACTTCGGTGATGGTTAGGTTAGGTTGGGTTAAGTATTGTGAGGTAAGCACGTTTTGTGGATATTTTGGCAAGCCTAATTCTTTAATTTCGGTGATGGTTAGGTTCAGATGGGTGAGGTTTGGTAGGATAAGAACTTTTTGTGGATATTTTGGCATTGTCGAATTCTCTGACTTCGGTGATGGTTAGGATAAGTTGGATAAGGTATAGTGAGGTAAGCACGTTTTGTGGAGATTTTGGCAATGTCGAATTCTTTAATTTCGGTGATGGTTAGGTTCAGATGGGTGAGGTTTGGTAGGATAAGAACTTTTTGTGGATATTTTGGCAATGTCGAATTCTTTGACTTCAGTGATGGTTAGGTTAGGTTGGATAAAGTATAGTGAGGAAAGCTCGTTTTGTAGATATTTTGGCAATGTCCATTTTTTCGATTTCGGTGATGGTTAGGTTCAGATGCTTAGGTTTGGTGGGGTATTAATTTTTTTTGGATATTTTGGCAATGTTGGATTCTCTGACTTCGGTGATGGTTAGGTAAGGTTGGGTTAGGTATTGTGAGGTAAGTACGTTTTGTGGATATTTTGGCAATGTCCAATTCTTTGATTTCGGTGATGGTTAGGTTCAGATGGGTGAGGTTTGGTAGGATAAGAACTTTTTGTGGATATTTTGGCAATGTCGAATTCTCTGACTTTGGTGATGGTTAGGTTAGGTTGGGTTAGGTATTGTGAAGTAAGCACGTTTTGTGGATATTTTATCATTGTCTAATTCTTTGATTTCGGTGATGGTTAGGTTCAGATAAGTGAGGTTTGGTAGGATAAGAACTTTTTGTGGATATTTTGGCAATGTCGAATTCTCTGACTTCGGTGATGGTTAGGTTAGGTTGGGTAAGGTATTGTGAGGTACACTCGTTTTGTGGATTATTTATCAATATCCAATTTTTTGATTTCGGTGATGGTTAGGTTCAGATGGGTGAGGTTTGGTAGGATAAGAACTTTTTGTGGATATTTTGGCAATGTCGAATTCTCTGACTTCGGTGATGGTTAGGTTAGGTTGAGTTAGGTATTGTGAGGTAAGCACGTTTTATGGATATTTTGTCAAGCCTAATTCTTTGATTTCGGTGATGGTTAGGTTCAGATGGGTGAGGTTTGGTAGGATAAGAACTTTTTGTGGATATTTTGGCATTGTCGAATTCTCTGACTTCGGTGATGGTTAGGTTAGGTTGGGTTTGGTATTGTGAGGTAAGCACGTTTTGTGGATATTTTGTCAAGCCTAATTCTTTGATTTCGGTGATGGTTAGGTTCAGATGGGTGAGGTTTGGTAGGATAAGAACTTTTTGTGGATATTTTGGCAATGTCGAATTCTCTGACTTCGGTGATGGTTAGGTTAGGTTGGGTTAGGTATTGTGAAGTAAGCACGTTTTATGGATATTTTGTCAAGCCTAATTCTTTGATTTCGGTGATGGTTAGGTTCAGATAAGTGAGGTTTGGTAGGATAAGAACTTTTTGTGGATATTTTGGCAATGTCGAATTCTCTGACTTCGGTGATGGTTAGGTTAGGTTGGGTTAGGTATTGTGAGGTAAACTCGTTTTGTGGATTATTTATCAATATCCAATTCTTTGATTTCGGTGATGGTTAGGTTCAGATGGGTGAGGTTTGGTAGGATAAGAACTTTTTGTGGATATTTTGGCAATGTCGAATTCTCTGACTTCGGTGATGGTTAGGTTAGGTTAGGTTAGGTATTGTGAAGTAAGCACGTTTTGTGGATATTTTATCATTGTCTTATTCTTTGATTTCGGTGATGGTTAGGTTCAGATAAGTGAGGTTTGGTAGGATAAGAACTTTTTGTGGATATTTTGGCAATGTCGAATTCTCTGACTTCGGTGATGGTTAGGTTAGGTTGGGTTAGGTATTGTGAGGTAAACTCGTTTTGTGGATTATTTATCAATATCCAATTCTTTGATTTCGGTGATGGTTAGGTTCAGATGAGTGAGGTTTGGTAGGATAAGAACTTTTTGTGGATATTTTGGCAATGTCGAATTCTCTGACTTCGGTGATGGTTAGGTTAGGTTGGGTTAGGTATTGTGAAGTAAGCACGTTTTGTGGATATTTTATCATTGTCTAATTCTTTGATTTCGGTGATGGTTAGGTTCAGATAAGTGAGGTTTGGTAGGATAAGAACTTTTTGTGGATATTTTGGCAATGTCGAATTCTCTGACTTCGGTGATGGTTAGGTTAGGTTGGGTTAGGTATTGTGAGGTAAACTCGTTTTGTGGATTATTTATCAATATCCAATTCTTTGATTTCGGTGATGGTTAGGTTCAGATGGGTGAGGTTTTGTAGGATAAGAACTTTTTGTGGATATTTTGGCAATGTCGAATTCTCTGACTTCGGTGATGGTTAGGTTAGGTTGGGTTAGGTATTGTGAAGTAAGCACGTTTTATGGATATTTTGTCAAGCCTAATTCTTTGATTTCGGTGATGGTTAGGTTCAGATAAGTGAGGTTTGGTAGGATAAGAACTTTTTGTGGATGTTTTGGCAATGTCGAATTCTTTGACTTCGGTGATGATAAGGTTAGGTTGGGTTAAATATGGTGAGGTAAGCACGTTTTGTGGATATTTTGGCAATGTCTAATTCTTTGATTTCGGTGATGGTTAGGTTCAGATGGGTGAGGTTTGGTAGGATAAGAACTTTTTGTGGATATTTTGGCAATGTCGAATTCTCTGACTTCGGTGATGGTTAGGTTAGGTTGGGTTAGGTATTGTGAGGTAAACACGTTTTGTGGATATTGTATCATTGTCCAATTCTTTGATTTCAGTGATGGTTAGGTTCAGATAAGTGAGGTTTGGTAGAATAAGAACTTTTTGTGGATATTTTGGCAATGTCGAATTCTCTGACTTCGGTGATGGTTAGGTTAGGTTGGTTTAGGTATTGTGAAGTAAGCACGTTTTGTGGATATTTTCGCAATGTCCAATTCTTTGATTTCGGTGATGGTTAGGTTCAGATGGGTGAGGTTCTGTAGGATAAGAACTTTTTGTGGATATTTTGGCAATGTCGAATTCTCTGACTTCGGTGATGGTTAGGTTAGGTTGGATAAGATATTGTGAGATAGGCACGTTTCGTGGATATTTTATTTATGTCCCGTTCTTTGATTTCGGTGATGGTGAGGTTCAGATGGGTGAGGTTTGGTAGGATAAGAACTTTTTGTGGATATTTTAGCAATGTCGAATTCTCTGACTTCGGTGATGGTTAGGTTAGGTTGGGTTAGGTATTGTGAAGTAAGCACGTTTTGTGGATATTTTATCATTGTCTAATTCTTTGATTTCGGTGATGGTTAGGTTCAGATAAGTGAGGTTTGGTAGGATAAGAACTTTTTGTGGATATTTTGGCAATGTCGAATTCTCTGACTTCGGTGATGGTTAGGTTAGGTTGGGTTTAGTATTGTGAGGTAAGCACGTTTTGTGGATATTTTGGCAAGCCTAATTCTTTAATTTCGGTGATGGTTAGGTTCAGATGGGTGAGGTTTGGTAGGATAAGAACTTTTTGTGGATATTTTGGCATTGTCGAATTCTCTGACTTTGGTGATGGTTAGGTTAAGTTGGATAAGGTATAGTGAGGTAAGCACGTTTTGTGGATATTTTGGCAATGTCCATTTCTTCGATTTCGGTGATGGTTAGGTTCAGATGGGTGAGGTTTGGTGTGGTATGAACTTTTTGTGGATATTTTGGCAATGTTGAATTCTCTGACTTCGGTGATGGTTAGGTTAGGTTGGGTTAGGTATTGTGAGGTAAGCACGTTTTGTGGATATTTTGTCAAGCCTAATTCTTTGATTTCGGTGATGGTTAGGTTCAGATGGGTGAGGTTTGGTAGGATAAGAACTTTTTGTGGATATTTTGGCAATGTCGAATTCTCTGACTTCGGTGATGGTTAGGTTAGGTTGGGTTAGGTATTGTGAAGTAAGCACGTTTTATGGATATTTTGTCAAGCCTAATTCTTTGATTTCGGTGATGGTTAGGTTCAGATAAGTGAGGTTTGGTAGGATAAGAACTTTTTGTGGATATTTTGGCAATGTCGAATTCTCTGACTTCGGTGATGGTTAGGTTAGGTTGGGTTAGGTATTGTGAGGTAAACTCGTTTTGTGGATTATTTATCAATATCCAATTCTTTGATTTCAGTGATGGTTAGGTTCAGATGGGAGAGGTTTGGTAGGATAAGAACTTTTTGTGGATATTTTGGCAATGTCGAATTCTTTGACTTCGGTGATGATAAGGTTAGGTTGGGTTAAATATGGTGAGGTAAGCACGTTTTGTGGATATTTTGGCAATGTCTAATTCTTTGATTTCGGTGATGGTTAGGTTCAGATGGGTGAGGTTTGGTAGGATAAGAACTTTTTGTGGATATTTTGGCAATGTCGAGTTCTCTGACTTCAGTGATAGTTAGGTTAGGTTGGGTTAGGTATTGTGAGGTAAGCACGTTTTGTGGATTATTTATCAATGTCCAATTCTTTGATTGCGGTGATGGTTAGGTTCAGATGGGTGAGGTTTTGTAGGATAAGAAATTTTTGTGGATATTTTGGCAATGTCGAATTCTCTGACTTCGGTGATGGTTAGGTTAGGTTGGATAAGGTATAGTGAGGTAAGCACGTTTTGTGGATATTTTGGCAATGTCCAATTCTTTGATTTCGATGATCGTTAGGTTCAGATGGGTGAAATTTGGTAGGATAAGAACTTTTTGTGGATATTTTGGCAATGTCGAATTCTCTGACTTCGGTGATGGTTAGGTTAGGTTGGGTTAGGTATTGTGAGGTAAGCACGTTTTGTGGATATTGTATCATTGTCCAATTCTTTGATTTCAGTGATGGTTAGGTTCAGATAAGTGAGGTTTGGTAGAATAAGAATTTTTTGTGGATATTTTGGCAATGTCGAATTCTCTGACTTCGGTGATGGTTAGGTTAGGTTGGTTTAGGTATTGTGAAGTAAGCACGTTTTGTGGATATTTTCGCAATGTCCAATTCTTTGATTTCGGTGATGGTTAGGTTCAGATGGGTGAGGTTCTGTAGGATAAGAACTTTTTGTGGATATTTTGGCAATGTCGAATTCTCTGACTTCGGTGATGGTTAGGTTAGGTTGGATAAGATATTGTGAGATAGGCACGTTTCGTGGATATTTTATTTATGTCCATTTCTTTGATTTCGGTGATGGTGAGGTTCAGATGGGTGAGGTTTGGTAGGATAAGAACTTTTTGTGGATATTTTAGCAATGTCGAATTCTCTGACTTCGGTGATGGTTAGGTTAGGTTGGGTTAGGTATTGTGAAGTAAGCACGTTTTGTGGATATTTTATCATTGTCTAATTCTTTGATTTCGGTGATGGTTAGGTTCAGATAAGTGAGGTTTGGTAGGATAAGAACTTTTTGTGGATATTTTGGCAATGTCGAATTCTCTGACTTCGGTGATGGTTAGGTTAGGTTGGGTTTAGTATTGTGAGGTAAGCACGTTTTGTGGATATTTTGGCAAGCCTAATTCTTTAATTTCGGTGATGGTTAGGTTCAGATGGGTGAGGTTTGGTAGGATAAGAACTTTTTGTGGATATTTTGGCATTGTCGAATTCTCTGACTTCGGTGATGGTTAGGTTAAGTTGGATAAGGTATAGTGAGGTAAGCACGTTTTGTGGATATTTTGGCAATGTCCATTTCTTCGATTTCGGTGATGGTTAGGTTCAGATGGGTGAGGTTTGGTGTGGTATGAACTTTTTGTGGATATTTTGGCAATGTTGAATTCTCTGACTTCGGTGATGGTTAGGTTAGGTTGGGTTAGGTATTGTGAGGTAAGCACGTTTTGTGGATATTTTGTCAAGCCTAATTCTTTGATTTCGGTGATGGTTAGGTTCAGATGGGTGAGGTTTGGTAGGATAAGAACTTTTTGTGGATATTTTGGCAATGTCGAATTCTCTGACTTCGGTGATGGTTAGGTTAGGTTGGGTTAGGTATTGTGAAGTAAGCACGTTTTATGGATATTTTGTCAAGCCTAATTCTTTGATTTCGGTGATGGTTAGGTTCAGATAAGTGAGGTTTGGTAGGATAAGAACTTTTTGTGGATATTTTGGCAATGTCGAATTCTCTGACTTCGGTGATGGTTAGGTTAGGTTAGGTTAGGTATTGTGAAGTAAGCACGTTTTGTGGATATTTTATCATTGTCTTATTCTTTGATTTCGGTGATGGTTAGGTTCAGATAAGTGAGGTTTGGTAGGATAAGAACTTTTTGTGGATATTTTGGCAATGTCGAATTCTCTGACTTCGGTGATGGTTAGGTTAGGTTGGGTTAGGTATTGTGAGGTAAACTCGTTTTGTGGATTATTTATCAATATCCAATTCTTTGATTTCGGTGATGGTAAGGTTCAGATGAGTGAGGTTTGGTAGGATAAGAACTTTTTGTGGATATTTTGGCAATGTCGAATTCTCTGACTTCGGTGATGGTTAGGTTAGGTTGGGTTAGGTATTGTGAAGTAAGCACGTTTTTTGGATATTTTATCATTGTCTAATTCTTTGATTTCGGTGATGGTTAGGTTCAGATAAGTGAGGTTTGGTAGGATAAGAACTTTTTGTGGATATTTTGGCAATGTCGAATTCTCTGACTTCGGTGATGGTTAGGTTAGGTTGGGTTAGGTATTGTGAGGTAAACTCGTTTTGTGGATTATTTATCAATATCCAATTCTTTGATTTCGGTGATGGTTAGGTTCAGATGGGTGAGGTTTTGTAGGATAAGAACTTTTTGTGGATATTTTGGCAATGTCGAATTCTCTGACTTCGGTGATGGTTAGGTTAGGTTGGGTTAGGTATTGTGAGGTAAGCACGTTTTATGGATATTTTGTCAAGCCTAATTCTTTGATTTCGGTGATGGTTAGGTTCAGATGGGTGAGGTTTGGTAGGATAAGAACTTTTTGTGGATATTTTGGCATTGTCGAACTCTCTGACTTCGGTGATGGTTAGGTTAGGTTAGGTTAGGTATTGTGAGGTACGCACGTTTTGTGGATTTTTTGTCAAATCTAATTCTTTGATTTCGGTGATGGTTAGGTTCAGATGGGTGAGGTTTGGTAGGATAAGAACTTTTTGTGGATATTTTGGCAATGTCGAATTCTCTGACTTCGGTGATGGTTAGGTTAGGTTGGGTTAGGTATTGTGAAGTAAGCACGTTTTATGGATATTTTGTCAAGCCTAATTCTTTGATTTCGGTGATGGTTAGGTTCAGATAAGTGAGGTTTGGTAGGATAAGAACTTTTTGTGGATATTTTGGCAATGTCGAATTCTCTGACTTCGGTGATGGTTTGGTTAGGTTGGGTTAGGTATTGTGAGGTAAACACGTTTTGTGGATATTTTGGCAAGCCTAATTCTTTAATTTCTGTGATGGTTAGGTTCAGATGGGTGAGGTTTGGTAGGATAAGAACTTTTTGTGGATATTTTGGCAATGTCGAATTCTCGGACTTCGGTGATGGTAAGGTTAGGTTGGGTTATGTATGGTGAGGGAAGCACGTTTTGTGGATATTTTGGCAATGTCGAATTCTTTGATTTCAGTGATGGTTAGGTTCAGATGGGAGAGGTTTGGTAGGATAAGAACTTTTTGTGGATATTTTGGCAATGTCGAATTCTCTGACTTCGGTGATGGTTAGGTTAGGTTGGGTTAGGTACTGTGAGGTAAGCATGTTTTGTAGATATTTTGGCAATGTCTTATTCTTTAATTTCGTTGATGGTTAGGCTCAGATGGGTGAGGTTTGGTAGGATAAGAACTTTTTGTGGATATTTTGGCAATGTCGAATTCTCGGACTTCGGTGATGGTAAGGTTAGGTTGGGTTAGGTATGGTGAGGGAAGCACGTTTTGTGGATATTTTGGCAATGTCGAATTCTTTGATTTCAGTGATGGTTAGGTTCAGATGGGAGAGGTTTGGTAGGATAAGAACTTTTTGTGGATGTTTTGGCAATGTCGAATTCTTTGACTTCGGTGATGATAAGGTTAGGTTGGGTTAAATATGGTGAGGTAAGCACGTTTTGTGGATATTTTGGCAATGTCCAATTCTTTGATTTCGGTGATGGTTAGGTTCAGATGGGTGAGGTTCTGTAGGATAAGAACTTTTTGTGGATATTTTGGCAATGTCGAATTCTCTGACTTCGGTGATGGTTAGGTTAGGTTGGATAAGATATTGTGAGATAGGCACGTTTCGTGGATATTTTATTTATGTCCATTTCTTTGATTTCGGTGATGGTGAGGTTCAGATGGGTGAGGTTTGGTAGGATAAGAACTTTTTGTGGATATTTTAGCAATGTCGAATTCTCTGACTTCGGTGATGGTTAGGTTAGGTTGGGTTAGGTATTGTGAAGTAAGCACGTTTTGTGGATATTTTATCATTGTCTAATTCTTTGATTTCGGTGATGGTTAGGTTCAGATAAGTGAGGTTTGGTAGGATAAGAACTTTTTGTGGATATTTTGGCAATGTCGAATTCTCTGACTTCGGTGATGGTTAGGTTAGGTTGGGTTTAGTATTGTGAGGTAAGCACGTTTTGTGGATATTTTGGCAAGCCTAATTCTTTAATTTCGGTGATGGTTAGGTTCAGATGGGTGAGGTTTGGTAGGATAAGAACTTTTTGTGGATATTTTGGCATTGTCGAATTCTCTGACTTCGGTGATGGTTAGGTTAAGTTGGATAAGGTATAGTGAGGTAAGCACGTTTTGTGGATATTTTGGCAATGTCCATTTCTTCGATTTCGGTGATGGTTAGGTTCAGATGGGTGAGGTTTGGTGTGGTATGAACTTTTTGTGGATATTTTGGCAATGTTGAATTCTCTGACTTCGGTGATGGTTAGGTTAGGTTGGGTTAGGTATTGTGAGGTAAGCACGTTTTGTGGATATTTTGTCAAGCCTAATTCTTTGATTTCGGTGATGGTTAGGTTCAGATGGGTGAGGTTTGGTAGGATAAGAACTTTTTGTGGATATTTTGGCAATGTCGAATTCTCTGACTTCGGTGATGGTTAGGTTAGGTTGGGTTAGGTATTGTAAAGTAAGCACGTTTTATGGATATTTTGTCAAGCCTAATTCTTTGATTTCGGTGATGGTTAGGTTCAGATAAGTGAGGTTTGGTAGGATAAGAACTTTTTGTGGATATTTTGGCAATGTCGAATTCTCTGACTTCGGTGATGGTTAGGTTAGGTTGGGTTAGGTATTGTGAGGTAAACTCGTTTTGTGGATTATTTATCAATATCCAATTCTTTGATTTCGGTGATGGTTAGGTTCAGATGGGTGAGGTTTGGTAGGATAAGAACTTTTTGTGGATATTTTGGCAATGTCGAATTCTCTGACTTCGGTGATGGTTAGGTTAGGTTAGGTTAGGTATTGTGAAGTAAGCACGTTTTGTGGATATTTTATCATTGTCTTATTCTTTGATTTCGGTGATGGTTAGGTTCAGATAAGTGAGGTTTGGTAGGATAAGAACTTTTTGTGGATATTTTGGCAATGTCGAATTCTCTGACTTCGGTGATGGTTAGGTTAGGTTGGGTTAGGTATTGTGAGGTAAACTCGTTTTGTGGATTATTTATCAATATCCAATTCTTTGATTTCGGTGATGGTTAGGTTCAGATGAGTGAGGTTTGGTAGGATAAGAACTTTTTGTGGATATTTTGGCAATGTCGAATTCTCTGACTTCGGTGATGGTTAGGTTAGGTTGGGTTAGGTATTGTGAAGTAAGCACGTTTTTTGGATATTTTATCATTGTCTAATTCTTTGATTTCGGTGATGGTTAGGTTCAGATAAGTGAGGTTTGGTAGGATAAGAACTTTTTGTGGATATTTTGGCAATGTCGAATTCTCTGACTTCGGTGATGGTTAGGTTAGGTTGGGTTAGGTATTGTGAGGTAAACTCGTTTTGTGGATTATTTATCAATATCCAATTCTTTGATTTCGGTGATGGTTAGGTTCAGATGGGTGAGGTTTTGTAGGATAAGAACTTTTTGTGGATATTTTGGCAATGTCGAATTCTCTGACTTCGGTGATGGTTAGGTTAGGTTGGGTTAGGTATTGTGAGGTAAGCACGTTTTATGGATATTTTGTCAAGCCTAATTCTTTGATTTCGGTGATGGTTAGGTTCAGATGGGTGAGGTTTGGTAGGATAAGAACTTTTTGTGGATATTTTGGCATTGTCGAACTCTCTGACTTCGGTGATGGTTAGGTTAGGTTAGGTTAGGTATTGTGAGGTACGCACGTTTTGTGGATTTTTTGTCAAATCTAATTCTTTGATTTCGGTGATGGTTAGGTTCAGATGGGTGAGGTTTGGTAGGATAAGAACTTTTTGTGGATATTTTGGCAATGTCGAATTCTCTGACTTCGGTGATGGTTAGGTTAGGTTGGGTTAGGTATTGTGAAGTAAGCACGTTTTATGGATATTTTGTCAAGCCTAATTCTTTGATTTCGGTGATGGTTAGGTTCAGATAAGTGAGGTTTGGTAGGATAAGAACTTTTTGTGGATATTTTGGCAATGTCGAATTCTCTGACTTCGGTGATGGTTTGGTTAGGTTGGGTTAGGTATTGTGAGGTAAACACGTTTTGTGGATATTTTGGCAAGCCTAATTCTTTAATTTCTGTGATGGTTAGGTTCAGATGGGTGAGGTTTGGTAGGATAAGAACTTTTTGTGGATATTTTGGCAATGTCGAATTCTCGGACTTCGGTGATGGTAAGGTTAGGTTGGGTTATGTATGGTGAGGGAAGCACGTTTTGTGGATATTTTGGCAATGTCGAATTCTTTGATTTCAGTGATGGTTAGGTTCAGATGGGAGAGGTTTGGTAGGATAAGAACTTTTTGTGGATATTTTGGCAATGTCGAATTCTCTGACTTCGGTGATGGTTAGGTTAGGTTGGGTTAGGTACTGTGAGGTAAGCATGTTTTGTAGATATTTTGGCAATGTCTTATTCTTTAATTTCGTTGATGGTTAGGCTCAGATGGGTGAGGTTTGGTAGGATAAGAACTTTTTGTGGATATTTTGGCAATGTCGAATTCTCGGACTTCGGTGATGGTAAGGTTAGGTTGGGTTAGGTATGGTGAGGGAAGCACGTTTTGTGGATATTTTGGCAATGTCGAATTCTTTGATTTCAGTGATGGTTAGGTTCAGATGGGAGAGGTTTGGTAGGATAAGAACTTTTTGTGGATGTTTTGGCAATGTCGAATTCTTTGACTTCGGTGATGATAAGGTTAGGTTGGGTTAAATATGGTGAGGTAAGCACGTTTTGTGGATATTTTGGCAATGTCTAATTCTTTGATTTCGGTGATGGTTAGGTTCAGATGGGTGAGGTTTGGTAGGATAAGAACTTTTTGTGGATATTTTGGCAATGTCGAATTCTCTGACTTCGGTGATGGTTAGGTTAGGTTGGGTTAGGTATTGTGAGGTAAGCACGTTTTGTGGATATTGTATCATTGTCCAATTCTTTGATTTCAGTGATGGTTAGGTTCAGATAAGTGAGGTTTGGTAGAATAAGAACTTTTTGTGGATATTTTGGCAATGTCGAATTCTCTGACTTCGGTGATGGTTAGGTTAGGTTGGTTTAGGTATTGTGAAGTAAGCACGTTTTGTGGATATTTTCGCAATGTCCAATTCTTTGATTTCGGTGATGGTTAGGTTCAGATGGGTGAGGTTCTGTAGGATAAGAACTTTTTGTGGATATTTTGGCAATGTCGAATTCTCTGACTTCGGTGATGGTTAGGTTAGGTTGGATAAGATATTGTGAGATAGGCACGTTTCGTGGATATTTTATTTATGTCCATTTCTTTGATTTCGGTGATGGTGAGGTTCAGATGGGTGAGGTTTGGTAGGATAAGAACTTTTTGTGGATATTTTAGCAATGTCGAATTCTCTGACTTCGGTGATGGTTAGGTTAGGTTGGGTTAGGTATTGTGAAGTAAGCACGTTTTGTGGATATTTAATCATTGTCTAATTCTTTGATTTCGGTGATGGTTAGGTTCAGATAAGTGAGGTTTGGTAGGATAAGAACTTTTTGTGGATATTTTGGCAATGTCGAATTCTCTGACTTCGGTGATGGTTAGGTTAGGTTGGGTTTAGTATTGTGAGGTAAGCACGTTTTGTGGATATTTTGGCAAGCCTAATTCTTTAATTTCGGTGATGGTTAGGTTCAGATGGGTGAGGTTTGGTAGGATAAGAACTTTTTGTGGATATTTTGGCATTGTCGAATTCTCTGACTTCGGTGATGGTTAGGTTAAGTTGGATAAGGTATAGTGAGGTAAGCACGTTTTGTGGATATTTTGGCAATGTCCATTTCTTCGATTTCGGTGATGGTTAGGTTCAGATGGGTGAGGTTTGGTGTGGTATGAACTTTTTGTGGATATTTTGGCAATGTTGAATTCTCTGACTTCGGTGTAGGTTAGGTTAGGTTGGGTTAGGTATTGTGAGGTAAGCACGTTTTGTGGATATTTTGTCAAGCCTAATTCTTTGATTTCGGTGATGGTTAGGTTCAGATGGGTGAGGTTTGGTAGGATAAGAACTTTTTGTGGATATTTTGGCAATGTCGAATTCTCTGACTTCGGTGATGGTTAGGTTAGGTTGGGTTAGGTATTGTGAAGTAAGCACGTTTTATGGATATTTTGTCAAGCCTAATTCTTTGATTTCGGTGATGGTTAGGTTCAGATAAGTGAGGTTTGGTAGGATAAGAACTTTTTGTGGATATTTTGGCAATGTCGAATTCTCTGACTTCGGTGATGGTTAGGTTAGGTTGGGTTAGGTATTGTGAGGTAAACTCGTTTTGTGGATTATTTATCAATATCCAATTCTTTGATTTCGGTGATGGTTAGGTTCAGATGGGTGAGGTTTTGTAGGATAAGAACTTTTTGTGGATATTTTGGCAATGTCGAATTCTCTGACTTCGGTGATGGTTAGGTTAGGTTGGGTTAGGTATTGTGAGGTAAGCACGTTTTATGGATATTTTGTCAAGCCTAATTCTTTGATTTCGGTGATGGTTAGGTTCAGATGGGTGAGGTTTGGTAGGATAAGAACTTTTTGTGGATATTTTGGCAATGTCGAATTCTCTGACTTCGGTGATGGTTAGGTTAGGTTGGATAAAGTATAGTGAGGAAAGCTCGTTATGTGGATATTTTGGCAATGTCCATTAATTCGATTTCGGTGATGGTTAGGTTCAGATGGGTGAGGTTTGGTAGGATAAGAACTTTTTGTGGATATTTTGGCAATGTCGAATTCTCTGACTTCGGTGATGGTTAGGTTAGGTTGGGTTCGGTATTGTGAAGTAAGCACGTTTTGTGGATATTTTATCATTGTCTAATTCTTTGATTTCGGTGATGGTTAGGTTCAGATAAGTGAGGTTTGGTAGGATAAGAACTTTTTGTGGATATTTTGGCAATGTCGAATTCTCTGACTTCGGTGATGGTCAGGTTAGGTTGGGTTAAGTATTGTGAGGTAAGCACGTTTTGTGGATATTTTGGCAAACCTAATTCTTTAATTTCGGTGATGGTTAGGTTCAGATGGGTGAGGTTTGGTAGGATAAGAACTTTTTGTGGATATTTTGGCATTGTCGAATTCTCTGACTTCGGTGATGGTTAGGTTAGGTTGGGTTAAGTACTGTGAGGTAAGCATGTTTTGTAGATATTTTGGCAATGTCTATTTCTTTAATTTCGTTGATGGTTAGGCTCAGATGGGTGAGGTTTGGTAGGATAAGAACTTTTTGTGGATATTTTGGCAATTTCGAATTCTCTGACTTCGGTGATGGTTAGGTTAGGTTGGGTTAGGTATTGTGAGGTAAACACGTTTTGTGGATATTTTGGCAAGCCTAATTCTTTAATTTCGGTGATGGTTAGGTTCAGATGGGTGAGGTTTGGTAGGATAAGAACTTTTTGTGGATATTTTGGCATTGTCGAATTCTCTGACTTCGGTGATGGTTAGGTTAGGTTGGGTTAGGTACTGTGAGGTAAGCATGTTTTGTAGATATTTTGGCAATGTCTAATTCTTTAATTTCGTTGATGGTTAGGCTCAGATGGGTGAGGTTTGGTAGGATAAGAACTTTTTGTGGATATTTTGGCAATGTCGAATTCTCGGACTTCGGTGATGGTAAGGTTAGGTTAGGTTAGGTATGGTGAGGGAAGCACGTTTTGTGGATATTTTGGCAATGTCGAATTCTTTGATTTCAGTGATGGTTAGGTTCAGATGGGAGAGGTTTGGTAGGATAAGAACTTTTTGTGGATATTTTGGCAATGACGAATTCTTTGACTTCGGTGATGATAAGGTTAGGTTGGGTTAAATATGGTGAGGTAAGCACGTTTTGTGGATATTTTGGCAATGTTTAATTCTTTGATTTCGGTGATGGTTAGGTTCAGATAAGTGAGGTTTGGTAGGATAAGAACTTTTTGTGGATATTTTGGCAATGTCGAATTCTCTGACTTCGGTGATGGTTAGGTTAGGTTGGGTTAGGTATTGTGAGGTAAACACGTTTTGTGGATATTTTGGCAAGCCTAATTCTTTAATTTCGGTGATGGTTAGGTTCAGATGGGTGAGGTTTGGTAGGATAAGAACTTTTTGTGGATATTTTGGCATTGTCGAATTCTCTGACTTCGGTGATGGTTAGGTTAGGTTGGGTTAGGTACTGTGAGGTAAGCATGTTTTGTAGATATTTTGGCAATGTCTAATTCTTTAATTTCGTTGATGGTTAGGCTCAGATGGGTGAGGTTTGGTAGGATAAGAACTTTTTGTGGATATTTTGGCAATGTCGAATTCTCGGACTTCGGTGATGGTAAGGTTAGGTTGGGTTAGGTATGGTGAGGGAAGCACGTTTTGTGGATATTTGGCAATGTCGAATTCTTTGATTTCAGTGATGGTTAGGTTCAGATGGGAGAGGTTTGGTAGGATAAGAACTTTTTGTGGATATTTTGGCAATGTCGAATTCTTTGACTTCGGTGATGATAAGGTTAGGTTGGGTTAAATATGGTGAGGTAAGCACGTTTTGTGGATATTTTGGCAATGTCTAATTCTTTGATTTCGGTGATGGTAAGGTTCAGATGGGTGAGGTTTGGTAGGATAAGAACTTTTTGTGGATATTTTGGCAATGTCGAATTCTCTGACTTCGGTGATAGTTAGGTTAGGTTGGGTTAGGTATTGTGAGGTAAGCACGTTTTGTGGATTATTTATCAATGTCCAATTCTTTGATTTCGATGATCGTTAGGTTCAGATGGGTGAAATTTGGTAGGATAAGAACTTTTTGTGGATATTTTGGCAATGTCGAATTCTCTGACTTCGGTGATGGTTAGGTTAGGTTGGGTTAGGTATTGTGAGGTAAGCACGTTTTGTGGATATTGTATCATTGTCCAATTCTTTGATTTCAGTGAAGGTTAGGTTCAGATAAGTGAGGTTTGGTAGAATAAGAACTTTTTGTGGATATTTTGGCAATGTCGAATTCTCTGACTTCGGTGATGGTTAGGTTAGGTTGGTTTAGGTATTGTGAAGTAAGCACGTTTTGTGGATATTTTCGCAATGTCCAATTCTTTGATTTCGGTGATGGTTAGGTTCAGATGGGTGAGGTTCTGTAGGATAAGAACTTTTTGTGGATATTTTGGCAATGTCGAATTCTCTGACTTCGGTGATGGTTAGGTTAGGTTGGATAAGATATTGTGAGATAGGCACGTTTCGTGGATATTTTATTAATGTCCAATTCTTTGATTTCGGTGATGGTTAGGTTCAGATGGGTGAGGTTTGGTAGGATAAGAACTTTTTGTGGATATTTTGGCAATGTCGAATTCTCTGACTTCGGTGATGGTTAGGTTAGGTTGGGTTAGGTTAGGTTGGGTTAGGTATTGTGAAGTAAGCACGTTTTGTGGATATTTTATCATTGTCTAATTTTTTGATTTCGGTGATGGTTAGGTTCAGATAAGTGAGGTTTGGTAGGATAAGAACTTTTTGTGGATATTTTGGCAATGTCGAATTCTCTGACTTCGGTGATGGTTAGGTTAGGTTGGGTTAAGTATTGTGAGGTAAGCACGTTTTGTGGATATTTTGGCAAGCCTAATTCTTTAATTTCGGTGATGGTTAGGTTCAGATGGGTGAGGTTTGGTAGGATAAGAACTTTTTGTGGATATTTTGGCATTGTCGAATTCTCTGACTTCGGTGATGGTTAGGTTAAGTTGGATAAGGTATAGTGAGGTAAGCACGTTTTGTGGATATTTTGGCAATGTCCATTTCTTCGATTTCGGTGATGGTTAGGTTCAGATGGGTGAGGTTTGGTGTGGTATGAACTTTTTGTGGATATTTTGGCAATGTTGAATTCTCTGACTTCAGTGATGGTTAGGTTAGGTTAGGTTAGGTATTGTGAGGTAAGCACGTTTTTTGGAGATTTTGGCAATGTCGAATTCTTTAATTTCGGTGATGGTTAGGTTCAGATGGGTGAGGTTTGGTAGGATAAGAACTTTTTGTGGATATTTTGGCAATGTCAAATTCTCTGACTTCAGTGATGGTTAGGTTAGGTTGGATAAAGTATAGTGAGGAAAGCTCGTTTTGTAAATATTTTGGCAATGTCCATTAATTCGATTTCGGTGATGGTTAGGTTCAGATGCTTAGGTTTGGTGGGGTATTAATTTTTTTTGGATATTTTGGCAATGTTGGATTCTCTGACTTATGTGATGGTTAGGTTAGGTTGGGTTAGGTATTGTGAGGTAAGTACGTTTTGTGGATATTTTGGCAATGTCCAATTCTTTGATTTCGGTGATGGTTAGGTTCAGATGGGTGAGGTTTGGTAGGATAAGAACTTTTTGTGGATATTTTGGCAATGTCGAATTCTCTGACTTCGGTGATGGTTAGATTAGGTTGGGTTAGGTATTGTGAAGTAAGCACGTTTTGTGGATATTTTATCATTGTCTAATTCTTTGATTTCGGTGATGGTTAGGTTCAGATAAGTGAGGTTTGGTAGGATAAGAACTTTTTGTGGATATTTTGGCAATGTCGAATTCTCTGACTTCGGTGATGGTTAGGTTAGGTTGGGTTAGGTATTGTGAGGTAAACTCGTTTTGTGGATTATTTATCAATATCCAATTCTTTGAATTCGGTGATGGTTAGGTTCAGATGGGTGAGGTTTTGTAGGATAAGAACTTTTTGTGGATATTTTGGCAATGTCGAATTCTCTGACTTCGGTGATGGTTAGGTTAGGTTGGGTTAGGTATTGTGAGGTAAGCACGTTTTATGGATATTTTGTCAAGCCTAATTCTTTGATTTCGGTGATGGTTAGGTTCAGATGGGTGAGGTTTGGTAGGATAAGAACTTTTTGTGGATATTTTGGCATTGTCGAATTCTCTGACTTCGGTGATGGTTAGGTTAGGTTGGGTTAGGTATTGTGAGGTAAGCACGTTTTGTGGATATTTTGTCAAGCCTAATTCTTTGATTTCGGTGATGGTTAGGTTCAGATGGGTGAGGTTTGGTAGGATAAGAACTTTTTGTGGATATTTTGGCAATGTCAAATTCTCTGACTTCGGTGATGGTTAGGTTAGGTTGGGTTAGGTATTGTGAAGTAAGCACGTTTTATGGATATTTTGTCAAGCCTAATTCTTTGATTTCGGTGATGGTTAGGTTCAGATAAGTGAGGTTTGGTAGGATAAGAACTTTTTGTGGATATTTTGGCAATGTCGAATTCTCTGACTTCGGTGATGGTTAGGTTAGGTTGGGTTAAGTATTGTGAGGTAAGCACGTTTTGTGGATATTTTGGCAAGCCTAATTCTTTAATTTCGGTGATGGTTAGGTTCAGATGGGTGAGGTTTGGTAGGATAAGAACTTTTTGTGGATATTTTGGCATTGTCGAATTCTCTGACTTCGGTGATGGTTAGGTTAAGTTGGATAAGGTATAGTGAGGTAAGCACGTTTTTTGGATATTTTGTCAATGTCCATTTCTTCGATTTCGGTGATGGTTAGGTTCAGATGGGTGAGGTTTGGTGTGGTATGAACTTTTTGTGGATATTTTGGCAATGTCGAATTCTCTGACTTCGGTGATGGTTAGGTTAGGTTGGGTTAGGTATTGTGAGGTAAACTCGTTTTGTGGATTATTTATCAATATCCAATTCTTTGAATTCGGTGATGGTTAGGTTCAGATGGGTGAGGTTTTGTAGGATAAGAACTTTTTGTGGATATTTTGGCAATGTCGAATTCTCTGACTTCGGTGATGGTTAGATTAGGTTGGGTTAGGTATTGTGAAGTAAGCACGTTTTGTGGATATTTTATCATTGTCTAATTCTTTGATTTCGGTGATGGTTAGGTTCAGATAAGTGAGGTTTGGTAGGATAAGAACTTTTTGTGGATATTTTGGCAATGTCGAATTCTCTGACTTCGGTGATGGTTAGGTTAGGTTGGGTTAGGTATTGTGAGGTAAACTCGTTTTGTGGATTATTTATCAATATCCAATTCTTTGATTTCGGTGATGGTTAGGTTCAGATGAGTGAGGTTTGGTAGGATAAGAACTTTTTGTGGATATTTTGGCAATGTCGAATTCTCTGACTTCGGTGATGGTTAGGTTAGGTTGGGTTAGGTATTGTGAAGTAAGCACGTTTTTTGGATATTTTATCATTGTCTAATTCTTTGATTTCGGTGATGGTTAGGTTCAGATAAGTGAGGTTTGGTAGGATAAGAACTTTTTGTGGATATTTTGGCAATGTCGAATTCTCTGACTTCGGTGATGGTTAGGTTAGGTTGGGTTAGGTATTGTGAGGTAAACTCGTTTTGTGGATTATTTATCAATATCCAATTCTTTGATTTCGGTGATGGTTAGGTTCAGATGGGTGAGGTTTTGTAGGATAAGAACTTTTTGTGGATATTTTGGCAATGTCGAATTCTCTGACTTCGGTGATGGTTAGGTTAGGTTGGGTTAGGTATTGTGAGGTAAGCACGTTTTATGGATATTTTGTCAAGCCTAATTCTTTGATTTCGGTGATGGTTAGGTTCAGATGGGTGAGGTTTGGTAGGATAAGAACTTTTTGTGGATATTTTGGCATTGTCGAACTCTCTGACTTCGGTGATGGTTAGGTTAGGTTAGGTTAGGTATTGTGAGGTACGCACGTTTTGTGGATTTTTTGTCAAATCTAATTCTTTGATTTCGGTGATGGTTAGGTTCAGATGGGTGAGGTTTGGTAGGATAAGAACTTTTTGTGGATATTTTGGCAATGTCGAATTCTCTGACTTCGGTGATGGTTAGGTTAGGTTGGGTTAGGTATTGTGAAGTAAGCACGTTTTATGGATATTTTGTCAAGCCTAATTCTTTGATTTCGGTGATGGTTAGGTTCAGATAAGTGAGGTTTGGTAGGATAAGAACTTTTTGTGGATATTTTGGCAATGTCGAATTCTCTGACTTCGGTGATGGTTTGGTTAGGTTGGGTTAGGTATTGTGAGGTAAACACGTTTTGTGGATATTTTGGCAAGCCCAATTCTTTAATTTCTGTGATGGTTAGGTTCAGATGGGTGAGGTTTGGTAGGATAAGAACTTTTTGTGGATATTTTGGCAATGTCGAATTCTCGGACTTCGGTGATGGTAAGGTTAGGTTGGGTTATGTATGGTGAGGGAAGCACGTTTTGTGGATATTTTGGCAATGTCGAATTCTTTGATTTCAGTGATGGTAAGGTTCAGATGGGAGAGGTTTGGTAGGATAAGAACTTTTTGTGGATATTTTGGCAATGTCGAATTCTCTGACTTCGGTGATGGTTAGGTTAGGTTGGGTTAGGTACTGTGAGGTAAGCATGTTTTGTAGATATTTTGGCAATGTCTTATTCTTTAATTTCGTTGATGGTTAGGCTCAGATGGGTGAGGTTTGGTAGGATAAGAACTTTTTGTGGATATTTTGGCAATGTCGAATTCTCGGACTTCGGAGATGGTAAGGTTAGGTTGGGTTAGGTATGGTGAGGGAAGCACGTTTTGTGGATATTTTGGCAATGTCGAATTCTTTGATTTCAGTGATGGTTAGGTTCAGATGGGAGAGGTTTGGTAGGATAAGAACTTTTTGTGGATGTTTTGGCAATGTCGAATTCTTTGACTTCGGTGATGATAAGGTTAGGTTGGGTTAAATATGGTGAGGTAAGCACGTTTTGTGGATATTTTGGCAATGTCTAATTCTTTGATTTCGGTGATGGTTAGGTTCAGATGGGTGAGGTTTGGTAGGATAAGAACTTTTTGTGGATATTTTGGCAATGTCGAATTCTCTGACTTCGGTGATGGTTAGGTTAGGTTGGGTTAGGTATTGTGAGGTAAGCACGTTTTGTGGATATTGTATCATTGTCCAATTCTTTGATTTCAGTGATGGTTAGGTTCAGATAAGTGAGGTTTGGTAGAATAAGAACTTTTTGTGGATATTTTGGCAATGTCGAATTCTCTGACTTCGGTGATGGTTAGGTTAGGTTGGTTTAGGTATTGTGAAGTAAGCACGTTTTGTGGATATTTTCGCAATGTCCAATTCTTTGATTTCGGTGATGGTTAGGTTCAGATGGGTGAGGTTCTGTAGGATAAGAACTTTTTGTGGATATTTTGGCAATGTCGAATTCTCTGACTTCGGAGATGGTAAGGTTAGGTTGGGTTAGGTATGGTGAGGGAAGCACGTTTTGTGGATATTTTGGCAATGTCGAATTCTTTGATTTCAGTGATGGTTAGGTTCAGATGGGAGAGGTTTGGTAGGATAAGAACTTTTTGTGGATGTTTTGGCAATGTCGAATTCTTTGACTTCGGTGATGATAAGGTTAGGTTGGGTTAAATATGGTGAGGTAAGCACGTTTTGTGGATATTTTGGCAATGTCTAATTCTTTGATTTCGGTGATGGTGAGGTTCAGATGGGTGAGGTTTGGTAGGATAAGAACTTTTTGTGGATATTTTAGCAATGTCGAATTCTCTGACTTCGGTGATGGTTAGGTTAGGTTGGGTTAGGTATTGTGAAGTAAGCACGTTTTGTGGATATTTTATCATTGTCTAATTCTTTGATTTCGGTGATGGTTAGGTTCAGATAAGTGAGGTTTGGTAGGATAAGAACTTTTTGTGGATATTTTGGCAATGTCGAATTCTCTGACTTCGGTGATGGTTAGGTTAGGTTGGGTTTAGTATTGTGAGGTAAGCACGTTTTGTGGATATTTTGGCAAGCCTAATTCTTTAATTTCGGTGATGGTTAGGTTCAGATGGGTGAGGTTTGGTAGGATAAGAACTTTTTGTGGATATTTTGGCATTGTCGAATTCTCTGACTTTGGTGATGGTTAGGTTAAGTTGGATAAGGTATAGTGAGGTAAGCACGTTTTGTGGATATTTTGGCAATGTCCATTTCTTCGATTTCGGTGATGGTTAGGTTCAGATGGGTGAGGTTTGGTGTGGTATGAACTTTTTGTGGATATTTTGGCAATGTTGAATTCTCTGACTTCGGTGATGGTTAGGTTAGGTTGGGTTAGGTATTGTGAGGTAAGCACGTTTTGTGGATATTTTGTCAAGCCTAATTCTTTGATTTCGGTGATGGTTAGGTTCAGATGGGTGAGGTTTGGTAGGATAAGAACTTTTTGTGGATATTTTGGCAATGTCGAATTCTCTGACTTCGGTGATGGTTAGGTTAGGTTGGGTTAGGTATTGTGAAGTAAGCACGTTTTATGGATATTTTGTCAAGCCTAATTCTTTGATTTCGGTGATGGTTAGGTTCAGATAAGTGAGGTTTGGTAGGATAAGAACTTTTTGTGGATATTTTGGCAATGTCGAATTCTCTGACTTCGGTGATGGTTAGGTTAGGTTGGGTTAGGTATTGTGAGGTAAACTCGTTTTGTGGATTATTTATCAATATCCAATTCTTTGATTTCGGTGATGGTTAGGTTCAGATGGGTGAGGTTTTGTAGGATAAGAACTTTTTGTGGATATTTTGGCAATGTCGAATTCTCTGACTTCGGTGATGGTTAGGTTAGGTTGGGTTAGGTATTGTGAGGTAAGCACGTTTTATGGATATTTTGTCAAGCCTAATTCTTTGATTTCGGTGATGGTTAGGTTCAGATGGGTGAGGTTTGGTAGGATAAGAACTTTTTGTGGATATTTTGGCAATGTCGAATTCTCTGACTTCGGTGATGGTTAGGTTAGGTTGGATAAAGTATAGTGAGGAAAGCTCGTTATGTGGATATTTTGGCAATGTCCATTAATTCGATTTCGGTGATGGTTAGGTTCAGATGCTTAGGTTTGGTGGGGTATTAATTTTTTTGGATATTTTGGCAATGTTGGATTCTCTGACTTCGGTGATGGTTAGGTTAGGTTGGGTTAGGTATTGTGAGGTAAGTACGTTTTGTGGATATTTTGGCAATGTCCAATTCTTTGATTTCGGTGATGGTTAGGATCAGATGGGTGAGGTTTGGTAGGATAAGAACTTTTTGTGGATATTTTGGCAATGTCGAATTCTCTGACTTCGGTGATGGTTAGGTTAGGTTGGGTTCGGTATTGTGAAGTAAGCACGTTTTGTGGATATTTTATCATTGTCTAATTCTTTGATTTCGGTGATGGTTAGGTTCAGATAAGTGAGGTTTGGTAGGATAAGAACTTTTTGTGGATATTTTGGCAATGTCGAATTCTCTGACTTCGGTGATGGTCAGGTTAGGTTGGGTTAAGTATTGTGAGGTAAGCACGTTTTGTGGATATTTTGGCAAACCGAATTCTTTAATTTCGGTGATGGTTAGGTTCAGATGGGTGAGGTTTGGTAGGATAAGAACTTTTTGTGGATATTTTGGCATTGTCGAATTCTCTGACTTCGGTGATGGTTAGGTTAGGTTGGGTTAGGTACTGTGAGGTAAGCATGTTTTGTAGATATTTTGGCAATGTCTATTTCTTTAATTTCGTTGATGGTTAGGCTCAGATGGGTGAGGTTTGGTAGGATAAGAACTTTTTGTGGATATTTTGGCAATTTCGAATTCTCTGACTTCGGTGATGGTTAGGTTAGGTTGGGTTAGGTATTGTGAGGTAAACACGTTTTGTGGATATTTTGGCAAGCCTAATTCTTAAATTTCGGTGATGGTTAGGTTCAGATGGGTGAGGTTTGGTAGGATAAGAACTTTTTGTGGATATTTTGGCATTGTCGAATTCTCTGACTTCGGTGATGGTTAGGTTAGGTTGGGTTAGGTACTGTGAGGTAAGCATGTTTTGTAGATATTTTGGCAATGTCTAATTCTTTAATTTCGTTGATGGTTAGGCTCAGATGGGTGAGGTTTGGTAGGATAAGAACTTTTTGTGGATATTTTGGCAATGTCGAATTCTCGGACTTCGGTGATGGTAAGGTTAGGTTAGGTTAGGTATGGTGAGGGAAGCACGTTTTGTGGATATTTTGGCAATGTCGAATTCTTTGATTTCAGTGATGGTTAGGTTCAGATGGGAGAGGTTTGGTAGGATAAGAACTTTTTGTGGATATTTTGGCAATGACGAATTCTTTGACTTCGGTGATGATAAGGTTAGGTTGGGTTAAATATGGTGAGGTAAGCACGTTTTGAGGATATTTTGGCAATGTTTAATTCTTTGATTTCGGTGATGGTTAGGTTCAGATAAGTGAGGTTTGGTAGGATAAGAACTTTTTGTGGATATTTTGGCAATGTCGAATTCTCTGACTTCGGTGATGGTTAAGTTAGGTTGGGTTAGGTATTGTGAGGAAAACACGTTTTGTGGATATTTTGGCAAGCCTAATTCTTTAATTTCGGTGATGGTTAGGTTCAGATGGGTGAGGTTTGGTAGGATAAGAACTTTTTGTGGATATTTTGGCATTGTCGAATTCTCTGACTTCGGTGATGGTTAGGTTAGGTTGGGTTAGGTACTGTGAGGTAAGCATGTTTTGTAGATATTTTGGCAATGTCTAATTCTTTAATTTCGTTGATGGTTAGGCTCAGATGGGTGAGGTTTGGTAGGATAAGAACTTTTTGTGGATATTTTGGCAATGTCGAATTCTCGGACTTCGGTGATGGTAAGGTTAGTTTGGGTTAGGTATGGTGAGGGAAGCACGTTTTGTGGATATTTGGCAATGTCAAATTCTTTGATTTCAGTGATGGTTAGGTTCAGATGGGAGAGGTTTGGTAGGATAAGAACTTTTTGTGGATATTTTGGCAATGTCGAATTCTTTGACTTCGGTGATGATAAGGTTAGGTTGGGTTAAATATGGTGAGGTAAGCACGTTTTGTGGATATTTTGGCAATGTCTAATTCTTTGATTTCGGTGATGGTAAGGTTCAGATGGGTGAGGTTTGGTAGGATAAGAACTTTTTGTGGATATTTTGGCAATGTCGAATTCTCTGACTTCGGTGATAGTTAGGTTAGGTTGGGTTAGGTATTGTGAGGTAAGCACGTTTTGTGGATTATTTATCAATGTCCAATTCTTTGATTTCGATGATCGTTAGGTTCAGATGGGTGAAATTTGGTAGGATAAGAACTTTTTGTGGATATTTTGGCAATGTCGAATTCTCTGACTTCGGTGATGGTTAGGTTAGGTTGGGTTAGGTATTGTGAGGTAAGCACGTTTTGTGGATATTGTATCATTGTCCAATTCTTTGATTTCAGTGAAGGTTAGGTTCAGATAAGTGAGGTTTGGTAGAATAAGAACTTTTTGTGGATATTTTGGCAATGTCGAATTCTCTGACTTCGGTGATGGTTAGGTTAGGTTGGTTTAGGTATTGTGAAGTAAGCACGTTTTGTGGATATTTTCGCAATGTCCAATTCTTTGATTTCGGTGATGGTTAGGTTCAGATGGGTGAGGTTTGGTAGGATAAGAACTTTTTGTGGATATTTTGGCAATGTCGAATTCTCTGACTTCGGTGATGGTTAGGTTAGGTTGGGTTTAGTATTGTGAGGTAAGCACGTTTTGTGGATATTTTGGCAAGCCTAATTCTTTAATTTCGGTGATGGTTAGGTTCAGATGGGTGAGGTTTGGTAGGATAAGAACTTTTTGTGGATATTTTGGCATTGTCGAATTCTCTGACTTTGGTGATGGTTAGGTTAAGTTGGATAAGGTATAGTGAGGTAAGCACGTTTTGTGGATATTTTGGCAATGTCCATTTCTTCGATTTCGGTGATGGTTAGGTTCAGATGGGTGAGGTTTGGTGTGGTATGAACTTTTTGTGGATATTTTGGCAATGTTGAATTCTCTGACTTCGGTGATGGTTAGGTTAGGTTGGGTTAGGTATTGTGAGGTAAGCACGTTTTGTGGATATTTTGTCAAGCCTAATTCTTTGATTTCGGTGATGGTTAGGTTCAGATGGGTGAGGTTTGGTAGGATAAGAACTTTTTGTGGATATTTTGGCAATGTCGAATTCTCTGACTTCGGTGATGGTTAGGTTAGGTTGGGTTAGGTATTGTGAAGTAAGCACGTTTTATGGATATTTTGTCAAGCCTAATTCTTTGATTTCGGTGATGGTTAGGTTCAGATAAGTGAGGTTTGGTAGGATAAGAACTTTTTGTGGATATTTTGGCAATGTCGAATTCTCTGACTTCGGTGATGGTTAGGTTAGGTTGGGTTAGGTATTGTGAGGTAAACTCGTTTTGTGGATTATTTATCAATATCCAATTCTTTGATTTCGGTGATGGTTAGGTTCAGATGGGTGAGGTTTTGTAGGATAAGAACTTTTTGTGGATATTTTGGCAATGTCGAATTCTCTGACTTCGGTGATGGTTAGGTTAGGTTGGGTTAGGTATTGTGAGGTAAGCACGTTTTATGGATATTTTGTCAAGCCTAATTCTTTGATTTCGGTGATGGTTAGGTTCAGATGGGTGAGGTTTGGTAGGATAAGAACTTTTTGTGGATATTTTGGCAATGTCGAATTCTCTGACTTCGGTGATGGTTAGGTTAGGTTGGATAAAGTATAGTGAGGAAAGCTCGTTATGTGGATATTTTGGCAATGTCCATTAATTCGATTTCGGTGATGGTTAGGTTCAGATGCTTAGGTTTGGTGGGGTATTAATTTTTTTGGATATTTTGGCAATGTTGGATTCTCTGACTTCGGTGATGGTTAGGTTAGGTTGGGTTAGGTATTGTGAGGTAAGTACGTTTTGTGGATATTTTGGCAATGTCCAATTCTTTGATTTCGGTGATGGTTAGGATCAGATGGGTGAGGTTTGGTAGGATAAGAACTTTTTGTGGATATTTTGGCAATGTCGAATTCTCTGACTTCGGTGATGGTTAGGTTAGGTTGGGTTCGGTATTGTGAAGTAAGCACGTTTTGTGGATATTTTATCATTGTCTAATTCTTTGATTTCGGTGATGGTTAGGTTCAGATAAGTGAGGTTTGGTAGGATAAGAACTTTTTGTGGATATTTTGGCAATGTCGAATTCTCTGACTTCGGTGATGGTCAGGTTAGGTTGGGTTAAGTATTGTGAGGTAAGCACGTTTTGTGGATATTTTGGCAAACCGAATTCTTTAATTTCGGTGATGGTTAGGTTCAGATGGGTGAGGTTTGGTAGGATAAGAACTTTTTGTGGATATTTTGGCATTGTCGAATTCTCTGACTTCGGTGATGGTTAGGTTAGGTTGGGTTAGGTACTGTGAGGTAAGCATGTTTTGTAGATATTTTGGCAATGTCTATTTCTTTAATTTCGTTGATGGTTAGGCTCAGATGGGTGAGGTTTGGTAGGATAAGAACTTTTTGTGGATATTTTGGCAATTTCGAATTCTCTGACTTCGGTGATGGTTAGGTTAGGTTGGGTTAGGTATTGTGAGGTAAACACGTTTTGTGGATATTTTGGCAAGCCTAATTCTTTAATTTCGGTGATGGTTAGGTTCAGATGGGTGAGGTTTGGTAGGATAAGAACTTTTTGTGGATATTTTGGCATTGTCGAATTCTCTGACTTCGGTGATGGTTAGGTTAGGTTGGGTTAGGTACTGTGAGGTAAGCATGTTTTGTAGATATTTTGGCAATGTCTAATTCTTTAATTTCGTTGATGGTTAGGCTCAGATGGGTGAGGTTTGGTAGGATAAGAACTTTTTGTGGATATTTTGGCAATGTCGAATTCTCGGACTTCGGTGATGGTAAGGTTAGGTTAGGTTAGGTATGGTGAGGGAAGCACGTTTTGTGGATATTTTGGCAATGTCGAATTCTTTGATTTCAGTGATGGTTAGGTTCAGATGGGAGAGGTTTGGTAGGATAAGAACTTTTTGTGGATATTTTGGCAATGACGAATTCTTTGACTTCGGTGATGATAAGGTTAGGTTGGGTTAAATATGGTGAGGTAAGCACGTTTTGAGGATATTTTGGCAATGTTTAATTCTTTGATTTCGGTGATGGTTAGGTTCAGATAAGTGAGGTTTGGTAGGATAAGAACTTTTTGTGGATATTTTGGCAATGTCGAATTCTCTGACTTCGGTGATGGTTAAGTTAGGTTGGGTTAGGTATTGTGAGGAAAACACGTTTTGTGGATATTTTGGCAAGCCTAATTCTTTAATTTCGGTGATGGTTAGGTTCAGATGGGTGAGGTTTGGTAGGATAAGAACTTTTTGTGGATATTTTGGCATTGTCGAATTCTCTGACTTCGGTGATGGTTAGGTTAGGTTGGGTTAGGTACTGTGAGGTAAGCATGTTTTGTAGATATTTTGGCAATGTCTAATTCTTTAATTTCGTTGATGGTTAGGCTCAGATGGGTGAGGTTTGGTAGGATAAGAACTTTTTGTGGATATTTTGGCAATGTCGAATTCTCGGACTTCGGTGATGGTAAGGTTAGGTTGGGTTAGGTATGGTGAGGGAAGCACGTTTTGTGGATATTTGGCAATGTCAAATTCTTTGATTTCAGTGATGGTTAGGTTCAGATGGGAGAGGTTTGGTAGGATAAGAACTTTTTGTGGATATTTTGGCAATGTCGAATTCTTTGACTTCGGTGATGATAAGGTTAGGTTGGGTTAAATATGGTGAGGTAAGCACGTTTTGTGGATATTTTGGCAATGTCTAATTCTTTGATTTCGGTGATGGTAAGGTTCAGATGGGTGAGGTTTGGTAGGATAAGAACTTTTTGTGGATATTTTGGCAATGTCGAATTCTCTGACTTCGGTGATAGTTAGGTTAGGTTGGGTTAGGTATTGTGAGGTAAGCACGTTTTGTGGAGATTTTGGCAATGTCGAACTCTTTAATTTCGGTGATGGTTAGGTTCAGATGGGTGAGGTTTGGTAGGATAAGAACTTTTTGTGGATATTTTGGCAATGTCGAATTCTCTGACTTCGGTGATGGTTAGGTTAGGTTGGATAAAGTATAGTGAGGAAAGCTCGTTATGTGGATATTTTGGCAATGTCCATTAATTCGATTTCGGTGATGGTTAGGTTCAGATGCTTAGGTTTGGTGGGGTATTAATTTTTTTTGGATATTTTGGCAATGTTGGATTCTCTGACTTCGGTGATGGTTAGGTTAGGTTGGGTTAGGTATTGTGAGGTAAGTACGTTTTGTGGATATTTTGGCAATGTCCAATTCTTTGATTTCGGTGATGGTTAGGTTCAGATGGGTGAGGTTTGGTAGGATAAGAACTTTTTGTGGATATTTTGGCAATGTCGAATTCTCTGACTTCGGTGATGGTTAGGTTAGGTTGGGTTCGGTATTGTGAAGTAAGCACGTTTTGTGGATATTTTATCATTGTCTAATTCTTTGATTTCGGTGATGGTTAGGTTCAGATAAGTGAGGTTTGGTAGGATAAGAACTTTTTGTGGATATTTTGGCAATGTCGAATTCTCTGACTTCGGTGATGGTTAGGTTAGGTTGGGTTAAGTATTGTGAGGTAAGCACGTTTTGTGGATATTTTGGCAAACCTAATTCTTTAATTTCGGTGATGTTCAGGTTCAGATGGGTGAGGTTTGGTAGGATAAGAACTTTTTGTGGATATTTTGGCATTGTCGAATTCTCTGACTTCGGTGATGGTTAGGTTAGGTTGGGTTAGGTACTGTGAGGTAAGCATATTTTTTTTAGATATTTTGGCAATGTCTATTTCTTTAATTTCGTTGATGGTTAGGCTCAGATGGGTGAGGTTTGGTAGGAAAAGAACTTTTTGTGGATATTTTGGCAATTTCGAATTCTCTGACTTCGGTGATGGTAAGGTTAGGTTGGGTTAGGTATTGTGAGGTAAACACGTTTTGTGGATATTTTATCATTGTCCAATTCTTTGATTTCGGTGATAGTTAGGTTCAGATAAGTGAGGTTTGGTAGGATAAGAACTTTTTGTGGATATTTTGGCAATGTCGAATTCTCTGACTTCGGTGATGGTTAGGTTAGGTTGGATAAGGTATAGTGAGGAAAGCTCGTTTTGTGGATATTTTGGCAATGTCCATTAATTCGATTTCGGTGATGGTTAGGTTCAGATGCTTAGGTTTGGTGGGGTATTAATTTTTTTTGGATATTTTGGCAATGTTGGATTTTCTGACTTCGGTGATGGTAAGGTTAGGTTGGGTTAGGTACTGTGAGGTGAGCATGTTTTGTAGATATTTTGGCAATGTCTAATTCTTTAATTTCGTTGATGGTTAGGCTCAGATGGGTGAGGTTTGGTAGGATAAGAACTTTTTGTGGATATTTTGGCAATATCGATTTCTCTGACTTCGGTGATGGTTAGGTTAGGTTGGGTTAGGTATTGTGAGGTAAGCACGTTTTGTGGATTATTTATCAATGTCCATTTCTTTGATTTCGGTGATGGTTAGGTTCAGATGGGTGAGGTTTTGTAGGATAAGAACTTTTTGTGGATATTTTGGCAATGTCGAATTCTCTGACTTCGGTGATGGTTAGGTTAGGTTGGGTTAGGTATTGTGAGGTAAGCACGTTTTGTGGATATTTTGTCAAGCCTAATTCTTTGATTTCGGTGATGGTTAGGTTCAGATGGGTGAGGTTTGGTAGGATAAGAACTTTTTGTGGATATTTTGGCATTGTCGAATTCTCTGACTTCAGTGATGGTTAGGTTAGGTTGGGTTAGGTACTTTGAGGTAAACATGTTTTGTAGATATTTTGGCAATGTCTAATTCTTTAATTTCGTTGATGGTTAGGCTCAGATGGGTGAGGTTTGGTAGGATAAGAACTTTTTGTGGATATTTTGGCAATGTCGAATTCTCTGACTTCGGTGATGGTTAGGTTAGGTTGGGTTAGGTACTGTGAGGTAAGCATGTTTTGTAGATATTTTGGCAATGTCTTATTCTTTAATTTCGTTGATGGTTAGGCTCAGATGGGTGAGGTTTGGTAGGATAAGAACTTTTTGTGGATATTTTGGCAATATCGATTTCTCTGACTTCGGTGATGGTTAAGTTAGGTTGGGTTAGGTATTGTGAGGAAAACACGTTTTGTGGATATTTTGGCAAGCCTAATTCTTTAATTTCGGTGATGGTTAGGTTCAGATGGGTGAGGTTTGGTAGGATAAGAACTTTTTGTGGATATTTTGGCATTGTCGAATTCTCTGACTTCGGTGATGGTTAGGTTAGGTTGGGTTAGGTACTGTGAGGTAAGCATGTTTTGTAGATATTTTGGCAATGTCTAATTCTTTAATTTCGTTGATGGTTAGGCTCAGATGGGTGAGGTTTGGTAGGATAAGAACTTTTTGTGGATATTTTGGCAATGTCGAATTCTCGGACTTCGGTGATGGTAAGGTTAGGTTGGGTTAGGTATGGTGAGGGAAGCACGTTTTGTGGATATTTTATCATTGTCCAATTCTTTGATTTCGGTGATAGTTAGGTTCAGATAAGTGAGGTTTGGTAGGATAAGAACTTTTTGTGGATATTTTGGCAATGTCGAATTCTCTGACTTCGGTGATGGTTAGGTTAGGTTGGGTTAGGTATTGTGAGGTAAGCACGTTTCGTGGATATTTTGGCAATGCCTAATTCTTTAATTTCGGTGATGGTTAGGTTAGGTTGGGTTAGGTATTGTGAGGTAAGCCCGTTTTGTGGATATTTTATCATTGTCCAATTCTTTGATTTCGGTGATGGTTAGGTTCAGATAAGTGAGGTTTGGTAGGATAAGAACTTTTTGTGGATATTTTGGCAATGTCGAATTCTCTAACTTCGGTGATGGTTAGGTTAGGTTGGATAAGGTATAGTGAGGAAAGCTCGTTTTGTGGATATTTTAGCATTGTCCATTAATTCGATTTCGGTGATGGTTAGGTTCAGATGCTTAGGTTTGGTGGGGTATTAATTTTTTTTGGATATTTTGGCAATGTTGGATTCTCTGACTTCGGTGATGGTTAGGTTAGGTTGGGTTAGGTATTGTGAGGTAAGCACGTTTTGTGGATATTTTACAATGTCCAATTCTTTGATTTCGGTGATGGTTAGGTTCAGATGGGTAAGGTTTGGTAGGATAAGAACTTTTTGTGGATATTTTGGCAATGTCGAATTCTCTAACTTCGGTGATGGTTAGGTTAGGTTGGATAAGGTATAGTGAGGTAAGCACGTTTTGTGGATATTTTGTCAAGCCTAATTCTTTGATTTCGGTGATGGTTAGGTTCAGATGGGTGAGGTTTGGTAGGATAAGAACTTTTTGTGGATATTTTGGCATTGTCGAATTCTTTAATTTCGGTGATGGTTAGGTTCAGATGGGTGAGGTTTGGTAGGATAAGAACTTTTTGTGGATATTTTGGCATTGTCGAATTCTCTGACTTCGGTGATGGTCAGGTTAGGTTGGGTTAGGTACTGTGAGGTAAGCATGTTTTGTAGATATTTTGGCAATGTCTAATTCTTTAATTTCGTTGATAGTTAGGCTCAGATGGGTGAGGTTTGGTAGGATAAGAACTTTTTGTGGATATTTTGGCAATGTCGAATTCTCTGACTTCGGTGATGGTTAGGTTAGGTTGGGTTAGGTATTGTGAGGTAAGTACGTTTTGTGGATATTTTGGCAATGTTCAATTCTTTGATTTCGGTGATGGTTAGGTTCAGGTGGGAGAGGTTTGGTAGGATAAGAACTTTTTGTGGATATTTTGGCAATGTCGAAATCTCTGACTTCGGTGATGGTAAGGTTAGGTTGGGTTAGGTATTGTGAGGTAAGCACGTTTTGTGGATATTTTGTCAAGCCTTATTCTTTGATTTCGGTGATGGTTAGGTTCAGATGGGTGAGGTTTGTTAGGATAAGAACTTTTTGTGGATATTTTGGCATTGTCGAATTCTCTGACTTCGGTGATGGTTAGGTTAGGTTGGGTTAGGTATTGTGAGGTAAACACGTTTTGTGGATATTTTGTCAAGCCTAATTCTTTGATTTCGGTGATGGTTAGGTTCAGATGGGTGAGGTTTGGTAGGATAAGAACTTTTTGTGGATATTTTGGCATTGTCGAATTCTCTGACTTCGGTGATGGTTAGGTTAGGTTGGGTTAGGTACTGTGAGGTAAACATGTTTTGTAGATATTTTAGCAATGTCTAATTCTTTAATTTCGTTGATGGTTAGGCTCAGATGGGTGAGGTTTGGTAGGATAAGAACTTTTTGTGGATATTTTGGCAATGTTGAATTCTCTGACTTCGGTGATGGTTAGGTTAGGTTAGGTTAGGTATTGTGAGGTAAGCACGTTTTGTGGATATTTTCGCAATGTCCAATTCTTTGATTTCGGTGATGGTTAGGTTCAGATGGGTGAGGTTTGGTAGGATAAGAACTTTTTGTGGATATTTTGGCAATGTCGAATTCTCTGACTTCGGTGATGGTAAGGTTAGGTTGGATAAAGTATAGTGAAGAAAGCTCGTTTTGTGGATATTTTGGCAATGTCCATTAATTCGATTTCGGTGATGGTTAGGTTCAGATGCTTAGGTTTGTTGGGGTATTAATTTTTTTTGGATATTTTGGCAATGTTGGATTCTCTGACTTCGGTGATGGTTAGGTCAGGTTGGGTTAGGTATTGTGAGGTAAGTACGTTTTGTGGATATTTTGGCAATGTCCAATTCTTTGATTTCGGTGATGGTTAGGTTCAGATGGGTGAGGTTTGGTAGGATAAGAACTTTTTGTGGATATTTTGGCAATGTCGAATTCTCTGACTTCGGTGATGGTTAGGTTAGGTTGGGTTAGGTATTGTGAGGTAAGCACGTTTTGTGGATATTTTATCATTGTCTAATTCTTTGATTTCGGTGATGGTTAGGTTCAGATAAGTGAGGTTTGGTAGGATAAGAACTTTTTGTGGATATTTTGGCAATGTCGAATTCTCTGACTTCGGTGATGGTTAGGTTAGGTTGGGTTAGGTATTGTGAGGTAAACACGTTTTGTGGATATTTTGGCAAGCCTAATTCTTTAATTTCGGTGATGGTTAGGTTCAGATGGGTGAGGTTTGGTAGGATAAGAACTTTTTGTGGATATTTTGGCATTGTCGAATTCTCTGAATTCGGTGATGGTTAGGTTAGGTTGGGTTAGGTACTGTGAGGTAAGCATGTTTTGTAGATATTTTGGCAATGTCTAATTCTTTAATTTCGTTGATGGTTAGGCTCATATGGGTGAGGTTTGGTAGGATAAGAACTTTTTTGTGGATATTTTGGCAATGTCGAATTCTCGGACTTCGGTGATGGTAAGGTTAGGTTGGGTTAGGTATGGTGAGGGAAGCACGTTTTGTGGATATTTTGGCAATGTCGAATTCTTTGATTTCAGTGATAGTTAGGTTCAGTTGGGAGAGGTTTGGTAGGATAAGTACTTTTTGTGGATATTTTGGCAATGTCGAATTCTTTGACTTCGGTGATGATAAGGTTAGGTTGGGTTAAATATGGTGAGGTAAGCACGTTATGTGGATATTTTGGCAATGTCTAATTCTTTGATTTCGGTGATGGTTAGGTTCAGATGGGTGAGGTTTGGTAGGATAAGAACTTTTGTGGATATTTTGGCAATGTCGAATTCTCTGACTTCGGTGATAGTTAGGTTAGGTTGGGTTAGGTATTGTGAGGTAAGCACGTTTTGTGGATTATTTATCAATGTCCAATTCTTTGATTTCGGTGATGGTTAGGTTCAGATGGGTGAGGTTTTGTAGGATAAGAAATTTTTGTGGATATTTTGGCAATGTCGAATTCTCTGACTTCGGTGATGGTTAGGTTAGGTTGGATAAGATATTGTGAGATAGGCACGTTTTGTGGATATTTTATTAATGTCCAATTCTTTGATTTCGGTGATGGTTAGGTTCAGATGGGTGAGGTTTGGTAGGATAAGAACTTTTTGTGGATATTTTGGCAATGTCGAATTCTCTGACTTCGGTGATGGTTAGGTTAGGTTGGTTTAGGTATTGTGAAGTAAGCACGTTTTGTGGATATTTTTGCAATGTCCAATTCTTTGATTTCGGTGATGGTTAGGTTCAGATGGGTGAGGTTCTGTAGGATAAGAACTTTTTGTGGATATTTTGGCAATGTCGAATTCTCTGACTTCGGTGATGGTTAGGTTAGGTTGGATAAGATATTGTGAGATAGGCACGTTTTGTGGATATTTTATTAATGTCCAATTCTTTGATTTCGGTGATGGTTAGGTTCAGATGGGTGAGGTTTGGTAGGATAAGAACTTTTTGTGGATATTTTGGCAATGTCGAATTCTCTGACTTCGGTGATGGTTAGGTTAGGTTGGGTTAGGTATTGTGAAGAAAGCACGTTTTGTGGATATTTTATCATTGTCTAATTCTTTGATTTCGGTGATGGTTAGGTTCAGATAAGTGAGGTTTGGTAGGATAAGAACTTTTTGTGGATATTTTGGCAATGTCGAATTCTCTGACTTCGGTGATGGTTAGGTTAGGTTGGGTTAAGTATTGTGAGGTAAGCACGTTTTGTGGATATTTTGGCAAGCCTAATTCTTTAATTTCGGTGATGGTTAGGTTCAGATGGGTGAGGTTTGGTAGGATAAGAACTTTTTGTGGATATTTTGGCATTGTCGAATTCTCTGACTTCGGTGATGGTTAGGTTAAGTTGGATAAGGTATAGTGAGGTAAGCACGTTTTGTGGAGATTTTGGCAATGTCGAATTCTTTAATTTCGGTGATGGTTAGGTTCAGATGGGTGAGGTTTGGTAGGATAAGAACTTTTTGTGGATATTTTGGCAATGTCGAATTCTCTGACTTCAGTGATGGTTAGGTTAGGTTGGATAAAGTATAGTGAGGAAAGCTCGTTTTGTAGATATTTTGGCAATGTCCATTTTTTCGATTTCGGTGATGGTTAGGTTCAGATGCTTAGGTTTGGTGGGGTATTAATTTTTTTTGGATATTTTGGCAATGTTGGATTCTCTGACTTCGGTGATGGTTAGGTAAGGTTGGGTTAGGTATTGTGAGGTAAGTACGTTTTGTGGATATTTTGGCAATGTCCAATTCTTTGATTTCGGTGATGGTTAGGTTCAGATGGGTGAGGTTTGGTAGGATAAGAACTTTTTGTGGATATTTTGGCAATGTCGAATTCTCTGACTTCGGTGATGGTTAGGTTAGGTTGGGTTAGGTATTGTGAAGTAAGCACGTTTTATGGATATTTTGTCAAGCCTAATTCTTTGATTTCGGTGATGGTTAGGTTCAGATAAGTGAGGTTTGGTAGGATAAGAACTTTTTGTGGATATTTTGGCAATGTCGAATTCTCTGACTTCGGTGATGGTTTGGTTAGGTTGGGTTAGGTATTGTGAGGTAAACACGTTTTGTGGATATTTTGGCAAGCCTAATTCTTTAATTTCTGTGATGGTTAGGTTCAGATGGGTGAGGTTTGGTAGGATAAGAACTTTTTGTGGATATTTTGGCAATGTCGAATTCTCGGACTTCGGTGATGGTAAGGTTAGGTTGGGTTATGTATGGTGAGGGAAGCACGTTTTGTGGATATTTTGGCAATGTCGAATTCTTTGATTATAGTGATGGTTAGGTTCAGATGGGAGAGGTTTGGTAGGATAAGAACTTTTTGTGGATATTTTGGCAATGTCGAATTCTCTGACTTCGGTGATGGTTAGGTTAGGTTGGGTTAGGTACTGTGAGGTAAGCATGTTTTGTAGATATTTTGGCAATGTCTTATTCTTTAATTTCGTTGATGGTTAGGCTCAGATGGGTGAGGTTTGGTAGGATAAGAACTTTTTGTGGATATTTTGGCAATGTCGAATTCTCGGACTTCGGTGATGGTAAGGTTAGGTTGGGTTAGGTATGGTGAGGGAAGCACGTTTTGTGGATATTTTGGCAATGTCGAATTCTTTGATTTCAGTGATGGTTAGGTTCAGATGGGAGAGGTTTGGTAGGATAAGAACTTTTTGTGGATATTTTGGCAATGTCGAATTCTTTGACTTCGGTGATGATAAGGTTAGGTTGGGTTAAATATGGTGAGGTAAGCACGTTTTGTGGATATTTTGGCAATGTCTAATTCTTTGATTTCGTTGATGGTTAGGTTCAGATGGGTGAGGTTTGGTAGGATAAGAACTTTTTGTGGATATTTTGGCAATGTCGAATTCTCTGACTTCGGTGATAGTTAGGTTAGGTTGGGTTAGGTATTGTGAGGTAAGCACGTTTTGTGGATTATTTATCAATGTCCAATTCTTTGATTGCGGTGATGGTTAGGTTCAGATGGGTGAGGTTTTGTAGGATAAGAAATTTTTGTGGATATTTTGGCAATGTCGAATTCTCTGACTTCGGTGATGGTTAGGTTAGGTTGGATAAGGTATAGTGAGGTAAGCACGTTTTGTGGATATTTTGGGAATGTCCAATTCTTTGATTTCGATGATCGTTAGGTTCAGATGGGTGAAATTTGGTAGGATAAGAACTTTTTGTGGATATTTTGGCAATGTCGAATTCTCTGACTTCGGTGATGGTTAGGTTAGGTTGGGTTAGGTATTGTGAGGTAAGCACGTTTTGTGGATATTTTGGCAATGTCCATTTCTTCGATTTCGGTGATGGTTAGGTTCAGATGGGTGAGGTTTGGTAGGATAAGAACTTTTTGTGGATATTTTGGCATTGTCGAATTCTTTAATTTCGGTGATGGTTAGGTTCAGATGGGTGAGGTTTGGTAGGATAAGAACTTTTTGTGGATATTTTGGCATTGTCGAATTCTCTGACTTCGGTGATGGTCAGGTTAGGTTGGGTTAGGTACTGTGAGGTAAGCATGTTTTGTAGATATTTTGGCAATGTCTAATTCTTTAATTTCGTTGATAGTTAGGCTCAGATGGGTGAGGTTTGGTAGGATAAGAACTTTTTGTGGATATTTTGGCAATGTCGAATTCTCTGACTTCGGTGATGGTTAGGTTAGGTTGGGTTAGGTATTGTGAGGTAAGTACGTTTTGTGGATATTTTGGCAATGTCCAATTCTTTGATTTCGGTGATGGTTAGGTTCAGATGGGTGAGGTTTGGTAGGATAAGAACTTTTTGTGGATATTTTGGCAATGTCGAATTCTCTGACTTCGGTGATGGTTAGGTTAGGTTGGGTTAGGTATTGTGAAGTAAGCACGTTTTGTGGATATTTTATCATTGTCTAATTCTTTGATTTCGGTGATGGTTAGGTTCAGATAAGTGAGGTTTGGTAGGATAAGAACTTTTTGTGGATATTTTGGCAATGTCGAAATCTCTGACTTCGGTGATGGTAAGGTTAGGTTGGGTTAGGTATTGTGAGGTAAGCACGTTTTGTGGATATTTTGTCAAGCCTTATTCTTTGATTTCGGTGATGGTTAGGTTCAGATGGGTGAGGTTTGTTAGGATAAGAACTTTTTGTGGATATTTTGGCATTGTCGAATTCTCTGACTTCGGTGATGGTTAGGTTAGGTTGGGTTAGGTATTGTGAGGTAAACACGTTTTGTGGATATTTTGTCAAGCCTAATTCTTTGATTTCGGTGATGGTTAGGTTCAGATGGGTGAGGTTTGGTAGGATAAGAACTTTTTGTGGATATTTTGGCATTGTCGAATTCTCTGACTTCGGTGATGGTTAGGTTAGGTTGGGTTAGGTACTGTGAGGTAAACATGTTTTGTAGATATTTTGGCAATGTCTAATTCTTTAATTTCGTTGATGGTTAGGCTCAGATGGGTGAGGTTTGGTAGGATAAGAACTTTTTGTGGATATTTTGGCAATGTTGAATTCTCTGACTTCGGTGATGGTTAGGTTAGGTTAGGTTAGGTATTGTGAGGTAAGCACGTTTTGTGGATATTTTCGCAATGTCCAATTCTTTGATTTCGGTGATGGTTAGGTTCAGATGGGTGAGGTTTGGTAGGATAAGAACTTTTTGTGGATATTTTGGCAATGTCGAATTCTCTGACTTCGGTGATGGTAAGGTTAGGTTGGATAAAGTATAGTGAAGAAAGCTCGTTTTGTGGATATTTTGGCAATGTCCATTAATTCGATTTCGGTGATGGTTAGGTTCAGATGCTTAGGTTTGTTGGGGTATTAATTTTTTTTGGATATTTTGGCAATGTTGGATTCTCTGACTTCGGTGATGGTTAGGTCAGGTTGGGTTAGGTATTGTGAGGTAAGTACGTTTTGTGGATATTTTGGCAATGTCCAATTCTTTGATTTCGGTGATGGTTAGGTTCAGATGGGTGAGGTTTGGTAGGATAAGAACTTTTTGTGGATATTTTGGCAATGTCGAATTCTCTGACTTCGGTGATGGTTAGGTTAGGTTGGGTTAGGTATTGTGAGGTAAGCACGTTTTGTGGATATTTTATCATTGTCTAATTCTTTGATTTCGGTGATGGTTAGGTTCAGATAAGTGAGGTTTGGTAGGATAAGAACTTTTTGTGGATATTTTGGCAATGTCGAATTCTCTGACTTCGGTGATGGTTAGGTTAGGTTGGGTTAGGTATTGTGAGGTAAACACGTTTTGTGGATATTTTGGCAAGCCTAATTCGTTAATTTCGGTGATGGTTAGGTTCAGATGGGTGAGGTTTGGTAGGATAAGAACTTTTTGTGGATATTTTGGCATTGTCGAATTCTCTGAATTCGGTGATGGTTAGGTTAGGTTGGGTTAGGTACTGTGAGGTAAGCATGTTTTGTAGATATTTTGGCAATGTCTAATTCTTTAATTTCGTTGATGGTTAGGCTCATATGGGTGAGGTTTGGTAGGATAAGAACTTTTTTGTGGATATTTTGGCAATGTCGAATTCTCGGACTTCAGTGATGGTAAGGTTAGGTTGGGTTAGGTATGGTGAGGGAAGCACGTTTTGTGGATATTTTGGCAATGTCGAATTCTTTGATTTCAGTGATGGTTAGGTTCAGTTGGGAGAGGTTTGGTAGGATAAGTACTTTTTGTGGATATTTTGGCAATGTCGAATTCTTTGACTTCGGTGATGATAAGGTTAGGTTGGGTTAATTATGGTGAGGTAAGCACGTTTTGTGGATATTTTGGCAATGTCTAATTCTTTGATTTCGGTGATGGTTAGGTTCAGATGGGTGAGGTTTGGTAGGATAAGAACTTTTTGTGGATATTTTGGCAATGTCGAATTCTCTGACTTCAGTGATAGTTAGGTTAGGTTGGGTTAGGTATTGTGAGGTAAGCACGTTTTGTGGATTATTTATCAATGTCCAATTCTTTGATTTCGGTGATGGTTAGGTTCAGATGGGTGAGGTTTTGTAGGATAAGAAATTTTTGTGGATATTTTGGCAATGTCGAATTCTCTGACTTCGGTGATGGTTAGGTTAGGTTGGATAAGGTAGAGTGAGGTAAGCACGTTTTGTGGATATTTTGGCAATGTCTAATTCTTTGATTTCGGTGATCGTTAGGTTCAGATGGGTGAAATTTGGTAGGATAAGAACTTTTTGTGGATATTTTGGCAATGTCGAATTCTCTGACTTCGGTGATGGTTAGGTTAGGTTGGGTTAGGTATTGTGAGGTAAGCACGTTTTGTGGATATTGTATCATTGTCCAATTCTTTGATTTCAGTGATGGTTAGGTTCAGATAAGTGAGGTTTGGTAGAATAAGAACTTTTTGTGGATATTTTGGCAATGTCGAATTCTCTGTATTCGGTGATGGTTAGGTTAGGTTGGTTTAGGTATTGTGAAGTAAGCACGTTTTGTGGATATTTTTGCAATGTCCAATTCTTTGATTTCGGTGATGGTTAGGTTCAGATGGGTGAGGTTCTGTAGGATAAGAACTTTTTGTGGATATTTTGGCAATGTCGAATTCTCTGACTTCGGTGATGGTTAGGTTAGGTTGGATAAGATATTGTGAGATAGGCACGTTTTGTGGATATTTTATTAATGTCCAATTCTTTGATTTCGGTGATGGTTAGGTTCAGATGGGTGAGGTTTGGTAGGATAAGAACTTTTTGTGGATATTTTGGCATTGTCGAATTCTCTGACTTCGGTGATGGTAAGGTTAAGTTGGATAAGGTATAGTGAGGTAAGCACGTTTTGTGGATATTTTGGTAATGTCCATTTCTTCGATTTCGGTGATGGTTAGGTTCAGATGGGTGAGGTTTGGTGGGGTATGAACTTTTTGTGGATATTTTGGCAATGTTGAATTCTCTGACTTCGGTGATGGTTAGGTTAGGTTGGATAAGATATTGTGAGATAGGCACGTTTTGTGGATATTTTATTAATGTCCAATTCTTTGATTTCGGTGATGGTTAGGTTCAGATGGGTGAGGTTTGGTAGGATAAGAACTTTTTGTGGATATTTTGGCAATGTCGAATTCTCTGACTTCGGTGATGGTTAGGTTAGGTTGGGTTAGGTATTGTGAAGAAAGCACGTTTTGTGGATATTTTATCATTGTCTAATTCTTTGATTTCGGTGATGGTTAGGTTCAGATAAGTGAGGTTTGGTAGGATAAGAACTTTTTGTGGATATTTTGGCAATGTCGAATTCTCTGACTTCGGTGATGGTTAGGTTAGGTTGGGTTAAGTATTGTGAGGTAAGCACGTTTTGTGGATATTTTGGCAAGCCTAATTCTTTAATTTCGGTGATGGTTAGGTTCAGATGGGTGAGGTTTGGTAGGATAAGAACTTTTTGTGGATATTTTGGCATTGTCGAATTCTCTGACTTCGGTGATGGTTAGGTTAAGTTGGATAAGGTATAGTGAGGTAAGCACGTTTTGTGGAGATTTTGGCAATGTCGAATTTTTTAATTTCGGTGATGGTTAGGTTCAGATGGGTGAGGTTTGGTAGGATAAGAACTTTTTGTGGATATTTTGGCAATGTCGAATTCTCTGACTTCAGTGATGGTTAGGTTAGGTTGGATAAAGTATAGTGAGGAAAGCTCGTTTTGTAGATATTTTGGCAATGTCCATTTTTTCGATTTCGGTGATGGTTAGGTTCAGATGCTTAGGTTTGGTGGGGTATTAATTTTTTTTGGATATTTTGGCAATGTTGGATTCTCTGACTTCGGTGATGGTTAGGTTAGGTTGGGTTAGGTATTGTGAGGTAAGTACGTTTTGTGGATATTTTGGCAATGTCCAATTCTTTGATTTCGGTGATGGTTAGGTTCAGATGGGTGAGGTTTGGTAGGATAAGAACTTTTTGTGGATATTTTGGCAATGTCGAATTCTCTGACTTCGGTGATGGTTAGGTTAGGTTGGGTTAGGTATTGTGAAGTAAGCACGTTTTGTGGATATTTTATCATTGTCTAATTCTTTGATTTCGGTGATGGTTAGGTTCAGATAAGTGAGGTTTGGTAGGATAAGAACTTTTTGTGGATATTTTGGCAATGTCGAATTCTCTGACTTCGGTGATGGTTAGGTTAGGTTGGGTAAGGTATTGTGAGGTACACTCGTTTTGTGGATTATTTATCAATATCTAATTTTTTGATTTCGGTGATGGTTAGGTTCAGATGGGTGAGGTTTGGTAGGATAAGAACTTTTTGTGGATATTTTGGCAATGTCGAATTCTCTGACTTCGGTGATGGTTAGGTTAGGTTGAGTTAGGTATTGTGAGGTAAGCACGTTTTATGGATATTTTGTCAAGCCTAATTCTTTGATTTCGGTGATGGTTAGGTTCAGATGGGTGAGGTTTGGTAGGATAAGAACTTTTTGTGGATATTTTGGCATTGTCGAATTCTCTGACTTCGGTGATGGTTAGGTTAGGTTGGGTTTGGTATTGTGAGGTAAGCACGTTTTGTGGATATTTTGTCAAGCCTAATTCTTTGATTTCGGTGATGGTTAGGTTCAGATGGGTGAGGTTTGGTAGGATAAGAACTTTTTGTGGATATTTTGGCAATGTCGAATTCTCTGACTTCGGTGATGGTTAGGTTAGGTTGGGTTAGGTATTGTGAAGTAAGCACGTTTTATGGATATTTTGTCAAGCCTAATTCTTTGATTTCGGTGATGGTTAGGTTCAGATAAGTGAGGTTTGGTAGGATAAGAACTTTTTGTGGATATTTTGGCAATGTCGAATTCTCTGACTTCGGTGATGGTTAGGTTAGGTTGGGTTAGGTATTGTGAGGTAAACTCGTTTTGTGGATTATTTATCAATATCCAATTCTTTGATTTCGGTAATGGTTAGGTTCAGATGGGTGAGGTTTGGTAGGATAAGAACTTTTTGTGGATATTTTGGCAATGTCGAATTCTCTGACTTCGGTGATGGTTAGGTTAGGTTAGGTTAGGTATTGTGAAGTAAGCACGTTTTGTGGATATTTTATCATTGTCTTATTCTTTGATTTCGGTGATGGTTAGGTTCAGATAAGTGAGGTTTGGTAGGATAAGAACTTTTTGTGGATATTTTGGCAATGTCGAATTCTCTGACTTCGGTGATGGTTAGGTTAGGTTGGGTTAGGTATTGTGAGGTAAACTCGTTTTGTGGATTATTTATCAATATCCAATTCTTTGATTTCGGTGATGGTTAGGTTCAGATGAGTGAGGTTTGGTAGGATAAGAACTTTTTGTGGATATTTTGGCAATGTCGAATTCTCTGACTTCGGTGGTGGTTAGGTTAGGTTGGGTTAGGTATTGTGAAGTAAGCACGTTTTGTGGATATTTTATCATTGTCTAATTCTTTGATTTCGGTGATGGTTAGGTTCAGATAAGTGAGGTTTGGTAGGATAAGAACTTTTTGTGGATATTTTGGCAATGTCGAATTCTCTGACTTCGGTGATGGTTAGGTTAGGTTGGGTTAGGTATTGTGAGGTAAACTCGTTTTGTGGATTATTTATCAATATCCAATTCTTTGATTTCGGTGATGGTTAGGTTCAGATGGGTGAGGTTTTGTAGGATAAGAACTTTTTGTGGATATTTTGGCAATGTCGAATTCTCTGACTTCGGTGATGGTTAGGTTAGGTTGGGTTAGGTATTGTGAGGTAAGCACGTTTTATGGATATTTTGTCAAGCCTAATTCTTTGATTTCGGTGATGGTTAGGTTCAGATGGGTGAGGTTTGGTAGGATAAGAACTTTTTGTGGATATTTTGGCAATGTCGAATTCTCTGACTTCGGTGATGGTTAGGTTAGGTTGGGTTAGGTATTGTGAAGTAAGCACGTTTTATGGATATTTTGTCAAGCCTAATTCTTTGATTTCGGTGATGGTTAGGTTCAGATAAGTGAGGTTTGGTAGGATAAGAACTTTTTGTGGATATTTTGGCAATGTCGAATTCTCTGACTTCGGTGATGGTTTGGTTAGGTTGGGTTAGGTATTGTGAGGTAAACACGTTTTGTGGATATTTTGGCAAGCCTAATTCTTTAATTTCTGTGATGGTTAGGTTCAGATGGGTGAGGTTTGGTAGGATAAGAACTTTTTGTGGATATTTTGGCAATGTCGAATTCTCGGACTTCGGTGATGGTAAGGTTAGGTTGGGTTATGTATGGTGAGGGAAGCACGTTTTGTGGATATTTTGGCAATGTCGAATTCTTTGATTTCAGTGATGGTTAGGTTCAGATGGGAGAGGTTTGGTAGGATAAGAACTTTTTGTGGATATTTTGGCAATGTCGAATTCTCTGACTTCGGTGATGGTTAGGTTAGGTTGGGTTAGGTACTGTGAGGTAAGCATGTTTTGTAGATATTTTGGCAATGTCTTATTCTTTAATTTCGTTGATGGTTAGGCTCAGATGGGTGAGGTTTGGTAGGATAAGAACTTTTTGTGGATATTTTGGCAATGTCGAATTCTCGGACTTCGGTGATGGTAAGGTTAGGTTGGGTTAGGTATGGTGAGGGAAGCACGTTTTGTGGATATTTTGGCAATGTCGAATTCTTTGATTTCAGTGATGGTTAGGTTCAGATGGGAGAGGTTTGGTAGGATAAGAACTTTTTGTGGATATTTTGGCAATGTCGAATTCTTTGACTTCGGTGATGATAAGGTTAGGTTGGGTTAAATATGGTGAGGTAAGCACGTTTTGTGGATATTTTGGCAATGTCTAATTCTTTGATTTCGTTGATGGTTAGGTTCAGATGGGTGAGGTTTGGTAGGATAAGAACTTTTTGTGGATATTTTGGCAATGTCGAATTCTCTGACTTCGGTGATAGTTAGGTTAGGTTGGGTTAGGTATTGTGAGGTAAGCACCTTTTGTGGATTATTTATCAATGTCCAATTCTTTGATTGCGGTGATGGTTAGGTTCAGATGGGTGAGGTTTTGTAGGATAAGAAATTTTTGTGGATATTTTGGCAATGTCGAATTCTCTGACTTCGGTGATGGTTAGGTTAGGTTGGATAAGGTATAGTGAGGTAAGCACGTTTTGTGGATATTTTGGCAATGTCCAATTCTTTGATTTCGATGATCGTTAGGTTCAGATGGGTGAAATTTGGTAGGATAAGAACTTTTTGTGGATATTTTGGCAATGTCGAATTCTCTGACTTCGGTGATGGTTAGGTTAGGTTGGGTTAGGTATTGTGAGGTAAGCACGTTTTGTGGATATTTTGGCAATGTCCATTTCTTCGATTTCGGTGATGGTTAGGTTCAGATGGGTGAGGTTTGGTAGGATAAGAACTTTTTGTGGATATTTTGGCATTGTCGAATTCTTTAATTTCGGTGATGGTTAGGTTCAGATGGGTGAGGTTTGGTAGGATAAGAACTTTTTGTGGATATTTTGGCATTGTCGAATTCTCTGACTTCGGTGATGGTCAGGTTAGGTTGGGTTAGATACTGTGAGGTAAGCATGTTTTGTAGATATTTTGGCAATGTCTAATTCTTTAATTTCGTTGATAGTTAGGCTCAGATGGGTGAGGTTTGGTAGGATAAGAACTTTTTGTGGATATTTTGGCAATGTCGAATTCTCTGACTTCGGTGATGGTTAGGTTAGGTTGGGTTAGGTATTGTGAGGTAAGTACGTTTTGTGGATATTTTGGCAATGTCCAATTCTTTGATTTCGGTGATGGTTAGGTTCAGATGGGTGAGGTTTGGTAGGATAAGAACTTTTTGTGGATATTTTGGCAATGTCGAATTCTCTGACTTCGGTGATGGTTAGGTTAGGTTGGGTTAGGTATTGTGAAGTAAGCACGTTTTGTGGATATTTTATCATTGTCTAATTCTTTGATTTCGGTGATGGTTAGGTTCAGATAAGTGAGGTTTGGTAGGATAAGAACTTTTTGTGGATATTTTGGCAATGTCGAAATCTCTGACTTCGGTGATGGTAAGGTTAGGTTGGGTTAGGTATTGTGAGGTAAGCACGTTTTGTGGATATTTTGTCAAGCCTTATTCTTTGATTTCGGTGATGGTTAGGTTCAGATGGGTGAGGTTTGTTAGGATAAGAACTTTTTGTGGATATTTTGGCATTGTCGAATTCTCTGACTTCGGTGATGGTTAGGTTAGGTTGGGTTAGGTATTGTGAAGTAAACACGTTTTGTGGATATTTTGTCAAGCCTAATTCTTTGATTTCGGTGATGGTTAGGTTCAGATGGGTGAGGTTTGGTAGGATAAGAACTTTTTGTGGATATTTTGGCATTGTCGAATTCTCTGACTTCGGTGATGGTTAGGTTAGGTTGGGTTAGGTACTGTGAGGTAAACATGTTTTGTAGATATTTTGGCAATGTCTAATTCTTTAATTTCGTTGATGGTTAGGCTCAGATGGGTGAGGTTTGGTAGGATAAGAACTTTTTGTGGATATTTTGGCAATGTTGAATTCTCTGACTTCGGTGATGGTTAGGTTAGGTTAGGTTAGGTATTGTGAGGTAAGCACGTTTTGTGGATATTTTCGCAATGTCCAATTCTTTGATTTCGGTGATGGTTAGGTTCAGATGGGTGAGGTTTGGTAGGATAAGAACTTTTTGTGGATATTTTGGCAATGTCGAATTCTCTGACTTCGGTGATGGTAAGGTTAGGTTGGATAAAGTATAGTGAAGAAAGCTCGTTTTGTGGATATTTTGGCAATGTCCATTAATTCGATTTCGGTGATGGTTAGGTTCAGATGCTTAGGTTTGTTGGGGTATTAATTTTTTTTGGATATTTTGGCAATGTTGGATTCTCTGACTTCGGTGATGGTTAGGTCAGGTTGGGTTAGGTATTGTGAGGTAAGTACGTTTTGTGGATATTTTGGCAATGTCCAATTCTTTGATTTCGGTGATGGTTAGGTTCAGATGGGTGAGGTTTGGTAGGATAAGAACTTTTTGTGGATATTTTGGCAATGTCGAATTCTCTGACTTCGGTGATGGTTAGGTTAGGTTGGGTTAGGTATTGTGAGGTAAGCACGTTTTGTGGATATTTTATCATTGTCTAATTCTTTGATTTCGGTGATGGTTAGGTTCAGATAAGTGAGGTTTGGTAGGATAAGAACTTTTTGTGGATATTTTGGCAATGTCGAATTCTCTGACTTCGGTGATGGTTAGGTTAGGTTGGGTTAGGTATTGTGAGGTAAACACGTTTTGTGGATATTTTGGCAAGCCTAATTCGTTAATTTCGGTGATGGTTAGGTTCAGATGGGTGAGGTTTGGTAGGATAAGAACTTTTTGTGGATATTTTGGCATTGTCGAATTCTCTGAATTCGGTGATGGTTAGGTTAGGTTGGGTTAGGTACTGTGAGGTAAGCATGTTTTGTAGATATTTTGGCAATGTCTAATTCTTTAATTTCGTTGATGGTTAGGCTCATATGGGTGAGGTTTGGTAGGATAAGAACTTTTTTGTGGATATTTTGGCAATGTCGAATTCTCGGACTTCAGTGATGGTAAGGTTAGGTTGGGTTAGGTATGGTGAGGGAAGCACGTTTTGTGGATATTTTGGCAATGTCGAATTCTTTGATTTCAGTGATGGTTAGGTTCAGTTGGGAGAGGTTTGGTAGGATAAGTACTTTTTGTGGATATTTTGGCAATGTCGAATTCTTTGACTTCGGTGATGATAAGGTTAGGTTGGGTTAATTATGGTGAGGTAAGCACGTTTTGTGGATATTTTGGCAATGTCTAATTCTTTGATTTCGGTGATGGTTAGGTTCAGATGGGTGAGGTTTGGTAGGATAAGAACTTTTTGTGGATATTTTGGCATTGTCGAATTCTCTGACTTCGGTGATGGTTAGGTTAGGTTGGGTTAGGTACTGTGAGGTAAACATGTTTTGTAGATATTTTGGCAATGTCTAATTCTTTAATTTCGTTGATGGTTAGGCTCAGATGGGTGAGGTTTGGTAGGATAAGAACTTTTTGTGGATATTTTGGCAATGTTGAATTCTCTGACTTCGGTGATGGTTAGGTTAGGTTAGGTTAGGTATTGTGAGGTAAGCACGTTTTGTGGATATTTTCGCAATGTCCAATTCTTTGATTTCGGTGATGGTTAGGTTCAGATGGGTGAGGTTTGGTAGGATAAGAACTTTTTGTGGATATTTTGGCAATGTCGAATTCTCTGACTTCGGTGATGGTAAGGTTAGGTTGGATAAAGTATAGTGAAGAAAGCTCGTTTTGTGGATATTTTGGCAATGTCCATTAATTCGATTTCGGTGATGGTTAGGTTCAGATGCTTAGGTTTGTTGGGGTATTAATTTTTTTTGGATATTTTGGCAATGTTGGATTCTCTGACTTCGGTGATGGTTAGGTCAGGTTGGGTTAGGTATTGTGAGGTAAGTACGTTTTGTGGATATTTTGGCAATGTCCAATTCTTTGATTTCGGTGATGGTTAGGTTCAGATGGGTGAGGTTTGGTAGGATAAGAACTTTTTGTGGATATTTTGGCAATGTCGAATTCTCTGACTTCGGTGATGGTTAGGTTAGGTTGGGTTAGGTATTGTGAGGTAAGCACGTTTTGTGGATATTTTATCATTGTCTAATTCTTTGATTTCGGTGATGGTTAGGTTCAGATAAGTGAGGTTTGGTAGGATAAGAACTTTTTGTGGATATTTTGGCAATGTCGAATTCTCTGACTTCGGTGATGGTTAGGTTAGGTTGGGTTAGGTATTGTGAGGTAAACACGTTTTGTGGATATTTTGGCAAGCCTAATTCGTTAATTTCGGTGATGGTTAGGTTCAGATGGGTGAGGTTTGGTAGGATAAGAACTTTTTGTGGATATTTTGGCATTGTCGAATTCTCTGAATTCGGTGATGGTTAGGTTAGGTTGGGTTAGGTACTGTGAGGTAAGCATGTTTTGTAGATATTTTGGCAATGTCTAATTCTTTAATTTCGTTGATGGTTAGGCTCATATGGGTGAGGTTTGGTAGGATAAGAACTTTTTTGTGGATATTTTGGCAATGTCGAATTCTCGGACTTCAGTGATGGTAAGGTTAGGTTGGGTTAGGTATGGTGAGGGAAGCACGTTTTGTGGATATTTTGGCAATGTCGAATTCTTTGATTTCAGTGATGGTTAGGTTCAGTTGGGAGAGGTTTGGTAGGATAAGTACTTTTTGTGGATATTTTGGCAATGTCGAATTCTTTGACTTCGGTGATGATAAGGTTAGGTTGGGTTAATTATGGTGAGGTAAGCACGTTTTGTGGATATTTTGGCAATGTCTAATTCTTTGATTTCGGTGATGGTTAGGTTCAGATGGGTGAGGTTTGGTAGGATAAGAACTTTTTGTGGATATTTTGGCAATGTCGAATTCTCTGACTTCAGTGATAGTTAGGTTAGGTTGGGTTAGGTATTGTGAGGTAAGCACGTTTTGTGGATTATTTATCAATGTCCAATTCTTTGATTTCGGTGATGGTTAGGTTCAGATGGGTGAGGTTTTGTAGGATAAGAAATTTTTGTGGATATTTTGGCAATGTCGAATTCTCTGACTTCGGTGATGGTTAGGTTAGGTTGGATAAGGTATAGTGAGGTAAGCACGTTTTGTGGATATTTTGGCAATGTCTAATTCTTTGATTTCGGTGATCGTTAGGTTCAGATGGGTGAAATTTGGTAGGATAAGAACTTTTTGTGGATATTTTGGCAATGTCGAATTCTCTGACTTCGGTGATGGTTAGGTTAGGTTGGGTTAGGTATTGTGAGGTAAGCACGTTTTGTGGATATTGTATCATTGTCCAATTCTTTGATTTCAGTGATGGTTAGGTTCAGATAAGTGAGGTTTGGTAGAATAAGAACTTTTTGTGGATATTTTGGCAATGTCGAATTCTCTGTATTCGGTGATGGTTAGGTTAGGTTGGTTTAGGTATTGTGAAGTAAGCACGTTTTGTGGATATTTTTGCAATGTCCAATTCTTTGATTTCGGTGATGGTTAGGTTCAGATGGGTGAGGTTCTGTAGGATAAGAACTTTTTGTGGATATTTTGGCAATGTCGAATTCTCTGACTTCGGTGATGGTTAGGTTAGGTTGGATAAGATATTGTGAGATAGGCACGTTTTGTGGATATTTTATTAATGTCCAATTCTTTGATTTCGGTGATGGTTAGGTTCAGATGGGTGAGGTTTGGTAGGATAAGAACTTTTTGTGGATATTTTGGCAATGTCGAATTCTCTGACTTCGGTGATGGTTAGGTTAGGTTGGGTTAGGTATTGTGAAGTAAGCACGTTTTGTGGATATTTTATCATTGTCTAATTCTTTGATTTCGGTGATGGTTAGGTTCAGATAAGTGAGGTTTGGTAGGATAAGAACTTTTTGTGGATATTTTGGCAATGTCGAATTCTCTGACTTCGGTGATGGTTAGGTTAGGTTGGGTTAAGTATTGTGAGGTAAGCACGTTTTGTGGATATTTTGGCAAGCCTAATTCTTTAATTTCGGTGATGGTTAGGTTCAGATGGGTGAGGTTTGGTAGGATAAGAACTTTTTGTGGATATTTTGGCATTGTCGAATTCTCTGACTTCGGTGATGGTTAGGTTAAGTTGGATAAGGTATAGTGAGGTAAGCACGTTTTGTGGATATTTTGGTAATGTCCATTTCTTCGATTTCGGTGATGGTTAGGTTCAGATGGGTGAGGTTTGGTGGGGTATGAACTTTTTGTGGATATTTTGGCAATGTTGAATTCTCTGACTTCGGTGATGGTTAGGTTAGGTTGGATAAGATATTGTGAGATAGGCACGTTTTGTGGATATTTTATTAATGTCCAATTCTTTGATTTCGGTGATGGTTAGGTTCAGATGGGTGAGGTTTGGTAGGATAAGAACTTTTTGTGGATATTTTGGCAATGTCGAATTCTCTGACTTCGGTGATGGTTAGGTTAGGTCGGGTTAGGTATTGTGAAGAAAGCACGTTTTGTGGATATTTTATCATTGTCTAATTCTTTGATTTCGGTGATGGTTAGGTTCAGATAAGTGAGGTTTGGTAGGATAAGAACTTTTTGTGGATATTTTGGCAATGTCGAATTCTCTGACTTCGGTGATGGTTAGGTTAGGTTGGGTTAAGTATTGTGAGGTAAGCACGTTTTGTGGATATTTTGGCAAGCCTAATTCTTTAATTTCGGTGATGGTTAGGTTCAGATGGGTGAGGTTTGGTAGGATAAGAACTTTTTGTGGATATTTTGGCATTGTCGAATTCTCTGACTTCGGTGATGGTTAGGTTAAGTTGGATAAGGTATAGTGAGGTAAGCACGTTTTGTGGAGATTTTGGCAATGTCGAATTCTTTAATTTCGGTGATGGTTAGGTTCAGATGGGTGAGGTTTGGTAGGATAAGAACTTTTTGTGGATATTTTGGCAATGTCGAATTCTCTGACTTCAGTGATGGTTAGGTTAGGTTGGATAAAGTATAGTGAGGAAAGCTCGTTTTGTAGATATTTTGGCAATGTCCATTTTTTCGATTTCGGTGATGGTTAGGTTCAGATGCTTAGGTTTGGTGGGGTATTAATTTTTTTTGGATATTTTGGCAATGTTGGATTCTCTGACTTCGGTGATGGTTAGGTTAGGTTGGGTTAGGTATTGTGAGGTAAGTACGTTTTGTGGATATTTTGGCAATGTCCAATTCTTTGATTTCGGTGATGGTTAGGTTCAGATGGGTGAGGTTTGGTAGGATAAGAACTTTTTGTGGATATTTTGGCAATGTCGAATTCTCTGACTTCGGTGATGGTTAGGTTAGGTTGGGTTAGGTATTGTGAAGTAAGCACGTTTTGTGGATATTTTATCATTGTCTAATTCTTTGATTTCGGTGATGGTTAGGTTCAGATAAGTGAGGTTTGGTAGGATAAGAACTTTTTGTGGATATTTTGGCAATGTCGAATTCTCTGACTTCGGTGATGGTTAGGTTAGGTTGGGTAAGGTATTGTGAGGTACACTCGTTTTGTGGATTATTTATCAATATCCAATTTTTTGATTTCGGTGATGGTTAGGTTCAGATGCGTGAGGTTTGGTAGGATAAGAACTTTTTGTGGATATTTTGGCAATGTCGAATTCTCTGACTTCGGTGATGGTTAGGTTAGGTTGAGTTAGGTATTGTGAGGTAAGCACGTTTTATGGATATTTTGTCAAGCCTAATTCTTTGATTTCGGTGATGGTTAGGTTCAGATGGGTGAGGTTTGGTAGGATAAGAACTTTTTGTGGATATTTTGGCATTGTCGAATTCTCTGACTTCGGTGATGGTTAGGTTAGGTTGGGTTTGGTATTGTGAGGTAAGCACGTTTTGTGGATATTTTGTCAAGCCTAATTCTTTGATTTCGGTGATGGTTAGGTTCAGATGGGTGAGGTTTGGTAGGATAAGAACTTTTTGTGGATATTTTGGCAATGTCGAATTCTCTGACTTCGGTGATGGTTAGGTTAGGTTGGGTTAGGTATTGTGAAGTAAGCACGTTTTATGGATATTTTGTCAAGCCTAATTCTTTGATTTCGGTGATGGTTAGGTTCAGATAAGTGAGGTTTGGTAGGATAAGAACTTTTTGTGGATATTTTGGCAATGTCGAATTCTCTGACTTCGGTGATGGTTAGGTTAGGTTGGGTTAGGTATTGTGAGGTAAACTCGTTTTGTGGATTATTTATCAATATCCAATTCTTTGATTTCGGTAATGGTTAGGTTCAGATGGGTGAGGTTTGGTAGGATAAGAACTTTTTGTGGATATTTTGGCAATGTCGAATTCTCTGACTTCGGTGATGGTTAGGTTAGGTTAGGTTAGGTATTGTGAAGTAAGCACGTTTTGTGGATATTTTATCATTGTCTTATTCTTTGATTTCGGTGATGGTTAGGTTCAGATAAGTGAGGTTTGGTAGGATAAGAACTTTTTGTGGATATTTTGGCAATGTCGAATTCTCTGACTTCGGTGATGGTTAGGTTAGGTTGGGTTAGGTATTGTGAGGTAAACTCGTTTTGTGGATTATTTATCAATATCCAATTCTTTGATTTCGGTGATGGTTAGGTTCAGATGAGTGAGGTTTGGTAGGATAAGAACTTTTTGTGGATATTTTGGCAATGTCGAATTCTCTGACTTCGGTGATGGTTAGGTTAGGTTGGGTTAGGTATTGTGAAGTAAGCACGTTTTGTGGATATTTTATCATTGTCTAATTCTTTGATTTCGGTGATGGTTAGGTTCAGATAAGTGAGGTTTGGTAGGATAAGAACTTTTTGTGGATATTTTGGCAATGTCGAATTCTCTGACTTCGGTGATGGTTAGGTTAGGTTGGGTTAGGTATTGTGAGGTAAACTCGTTTTGTGGATTATTTATCAATATCCAATTCTTTGATTTCGGTGATGGTTAGGTTCAGATGGGTGAGGTTTTGTAGGATAAGAACTTTTTGTGGATATTTTGGCAATGTCGAATTCTCTGACTTCGGTGATGGTTAGGTTAGGTTGGGTTAGGTATTGTGAGGTAAGCACGTTTTATGGATATTTTGTCAAGCCTAATTCTTTGATTTCGGTGATGGTTAGGTTCAGATGGGTGAGGTTTGGTAGGATAAGAACTTTTTGTGGATATTTTGGCATTGTCGAACTCTCTGACTTCGGTGATGGTTAGGTTAGGTTAGGTTAGGTATTGTGAGGTACGCACGTTTTGTGGATTTTTTGTCAAATCTAATTCTTTGATTTCGGTGATGGTTAGGTTCAGATGGGTGAGGTTTGGTAGGATAAGAACTTTTTGTGGATATTTTGGCAATGTCGAATTCTCTGACTTCGGTGATGGTTAGGTTAGGTTGGGTTAGGTATTGTGAAGTAAGCACGTTTTATGGATATTTTGTCAAGCCTAATTCTTTGATTTCGGTGATGGTTAGGTTCAGATAAGTGAGGTTTGGTAGGATAAGAACTTTTTGTGGATATTTTGGCAATGTCGAATTCTCTGACTTCGGTGATGGTTTGGTTAGGTTGGGTTAGGTATTGTGAGGTAAACACGTTTTGTGGATATTTTGGCAAGCCTAATTCTTTAATTTCTTTGATGGTTAGGTTCAGATGGGTGAGGTTTGGTAGGATAAGAACTTTTTGTGGATATTTTGGCAATGTCGAATTCTCGGACTTCGGTGATGGTAAGGTTAGGTTGGGTTATGTATGGTGAGGGAAGCACGTTTTGTGGATATTTTGGCAATGTCGAATTCTTTGATTTCAGTGATGGTTAGGTTCAGATGGGAGAGGTTTGGTAGGATAAGAACTTTTTGTGGATATTTTGGCAATGTCGAATTCTCTGACTTCGGTGATGGTTAGGTTAGGTTGGGTTAGGTACTTTGAGGTAAGCATGTTTTGTAGATATTTTGGCAATGTCTTATTCTTTAATTTCGTTGATGGTTAGGCTCAGATGGGTGAGGTTTGGTAGGATAAGAACTTTTTGTGGATATTTTGGCAATGTCGAATTCTCGGACTTCGGTGATGGTAAGGTTAGGTTGGGTTAGGTATGGTGAGGGAAGCACGTTTTGTGGATATTTTGGCAATGTCGAATTCTTTGATTTCAGTGATGGTTAGGTTCAGATGGGAGAGGTTTGGTAGGATAAGAACTTTTTGTGGATATTTTGGCAATGTCGAATTCTTTGACTTCGGTGATGATAAGGTTAGGTTGGGTTAAATATGGTGAGGTAAGCACGTTTTGTGGATATTTTGGCAATGTCTAATTCTTTGATTTCGGTGATGGTTAGGTTCAGATGGGTGAGGTTTGGTAGGATAAGAACTTTTTGTGGATATTTTGGCAATGTCGAATTCTCTGACTTCGGTGATAGTTAGGTTAGGTTGGGTTAGGTATTGTGAGGTAAGCACGTTTTGTGGATTATTTATCAATGTCCAATTCTTTGATTGCGGTGATGGTTAGGTTCAGATGGGTGAGGTTTTGTAGGATAAGAAATTTTTGTGGATATTTTGGCAATGTCGAATTCTCTGACTTCGGTGATGGTTAGGTTAGGTTGGATAAGGTATAGTGAGGTAAGTACGTTTTGTGGATATTTTGGCAATGTCTAATTCTTTGATTTCGATGATCGTTAGGTTCAGATGGGTGAAATTTGGTAGGATAAGAACTTTTTGTGGATATTTTGGCAATGTCGAATTCTCTGACTTCGGTGATGGTTAGGTTAGGTTGGGTTAGGTATTGTGAGGTAAGCACGTTTTGTGGATATTGTATCATTGTCCAATTCTTTGATTTCAGTGATGGTTAGGTTTAGATAAGTGAGGTTTGGTAGAATAAGAACTTTTTGTGGATATTTTGGCAATGTCGAATTCTCTGACTTCGGTGATGGTTAGGTTAGGTTGGTTTAGGTATTGTGAAGTAAGCACGTTTTGTGGATATTTTCGCAATGTCTAATTCTTTGATTTCGGTGATGGTTAGGTTCAGATGGGTGAGGTTCTGTAGGATAAGAACTTTTTGTGGATATTTTGGCAATGTCGAATTCTCTGACTTCGGTGATGGTTAGGTTAGGTTAGGTTAGGTACTTTGAGGTAAGCATGTTTTGTAGATATTTTGGCAATGTCTTATTCTTTAATTTCGTTGATGGTTAGGCTCAGATGGGTGAGGTTTGGTAGGATAAGAACTTTTTGTGGATATTTTGGCAATGTCGAATTCTCGGACTTCGGTGATGGTAAGGTTAGGTTGGGTTAGGTATGGTGAGGGAAGCACGTTTTGTGGATATTTTGGCAATGTCGAATTCTTTGATTTCAGTGATGGTTAGGTTCAGATGGGAGAGGTTTGGTAGGATAAGAACTTTTTGTGGATATTTTGGCAATGTCGAATTCTTTGACTTCGGTGATGATAAGGTTAGGTTGGGTTAAATATGGTGAGGTAAGCACGTTTTGTGGATATTTTGGCAATGTCTAATTCTTTGATTTCGGTGATGGTTAGGTTCAGATGGGTGAGGTTTGGTAGGATAAGAACTTTTTGTGGATATTTTGGCAATGTCGAATTCTCTGACTTCGGTGATAGTTAGGTTAGGTTGGGTTAGGTATTGTGAGGTAAGCGCGTTTTGTGGATTATTTATCAATGTCCAATTCTTTGATTGCGGTGATGGTTAGGTTCAGATGGGTGAGGTTTTGTAGGATAAGAAATTTTTGTGGATATTTTGGCAATGTCGAATTCTCTGACTTCGGTGATGGTTAGGTTAGGTTGGATAAGGTATAGTGAGGTAAGTACGTTTTGTGGATATTTTGGCAATGTCTAATTCTTTGATTTCGATGATCGTTAGGTTCAGATGGGTGAAATTTGGTAGGATAAGAACTTTTTGTGGATATTTTGGCAATGTCGAATTCTCTGACTTCGGTGATGGTTAGGTTAGGTTGGGTTAGGTATTGTGAGGTAAGCACGTTTTGTGGATATTGTATCATTGTCCAATTCTTTGATTTCAGTGATGGTTAGGTTTAGATAAGTGAGGTTTGGTAGAATAAGAACTTTTTGTGGATATTTTGGCAATGTCGAATTCTCTGACTTCGGTGATGGTTAGGTTAGGTTGGTTTAGGTATTGTGAAGTAAGCACGTTTTGTGGATATTTTCGCAATGTCTAATTCTTTGATTTCGGTGATGGTTAGGTTCAGATGGGTGAGGTTCTGTAGGATAAGAACTTTTTGTGGATATTTTGGCAATGTCGAATTCTCTGACTTCGGTGATGGTTAGGTTAGGTTGGATAAGATATTGTGAGATAGGCACGTTTCGTGGATATTTTATTTATGTCCATTTCTTTGATTTCGGTGATGGTGAGGTTCAGATGGGTGAGGTTTGGTAGGATAAGAACTTTTTGTGGATATTTTAGCAATGTCGAATTCTCTGACTTCGGTGATGGTTAGGTTAGGTTGGGTTAGGTATTGTGAAGTAAGCACGTTTTGTGGATATTTTATCATTGTCTAATTCTTTGATTTCGGTGATGGTTAGGTTCAGATAAGTGAGGTTTGGTAGGATAAGAACTTTTTGTGGATATTTTGGCAATGTCGAATTCTCTGACTTCGGTGATGGTTAGGTTAGGTTGGGTTTAGTATTGTGAGGTAAGCACGTTTTGTGGATATTTTAGCAAGCCTAATTCTTTAATTTCGGTGATGGTTAGGTTCAGATGGGTGAGGTTTGGTAGGATAAGAACTTTTTGTGGATATTTTGGCATTGTCGAATTCTCTGACTTCGGTGATGGTTAGGTTAAGTTGGATAAGGTATAGTGAGGTAAGCACGTTTTGTGGATATTTTGGCAATGTCCATTTCTTCGATTTCGGTGATGGTTAGGTTCAGATGGGTGAGGTTTGGTGTGGTATGAACTTTTTGTGGATATTTTGGCAATGTTGAATTCTCTGACTTCGGTGATGGTTAGGTTAGGTTGGGTTAGGTATTGTGAGGTAAGCACGTTTTGTGGATATTTTGTCAAGCCTAATTCTTTGATTTCGGTGATGGTTAGGTTCAGATGGGTGAGGTTTGGTAGGATAAGAACTTTTTGTGGATATTTTGGCAATGTCGAATTCTCTGACTTCGGTGATGGTTAGGTTAGGTTGGGTTAGGTATTGTGAAGTAAGCACGTTTTATGGATATTTTGTCAAGCCTAATTCTTTGATTTCGGTGATGGTTAGGTTCAGATAAGTGAGGTTTGGTAGGATAAGAACTTTTTGTGGATATTTTGGCAATGTCGAATTCTCTGACTTCGGTGATGGTTAGGTTAGGTTGGGTTAGGTATTGTGAGGTAAACTCGTTTTGTGGATTATTTATCAATATCCAATTCTTTGATTTCGGTGATGGTTAGGTTCAGATGGGTGAGGTTTGGTAGGATAAGAACTTTTTGTGGATATTTTGGCAATGTCGAATTCTCTGACTTCGGTGATGGTTAGGTTAGGTTAGGTTAGGTATTGTGAAGTAAGCACGTTTTGTGGATATTTTATCATTGTCTTATTCTTTGATTTCGGTGATGGTTAGGTTCAGATAAGTGAGGTTTGGTAGGATAAGAACTTTTTGTGGATATTTTGGCAATGTCGAATTCTCTGACTTCGGTGATGGTTAGGTTAGGTTGGGTTAGGTATTGTGAGGTAAACTCGTTTTGTGGATTATTTATCAATATCCAATTCTTTGATTTCGGTGATGGTTAGGTTCAGATGAGTGAGGTTTGGTAGGATAAGAAATTTTTGTGGATATTTTGGCAATGTCGAATTCTCTGACTTCGGTGATGGTTAGGTTAGGTTGGGTTAGGTATTGTGAAGTAAGCACGTTTTGTGGATATTTTATCATTGTCTAATTCTTTGATTTCGGTGATGGTTAGGTTCAGATGGGTGAGGTTTGGTAGGATAAGAACTTTTTGTGGATATTTTGGCAATGTCGAATTCTCTGACTTCGGTGATGGTTAGGTTAGGTTGGGTTAGGTATTGTGAAGTAAGCACGTTTTATGGATATTTTGTCAAGCCTAATTCTTTGATTTCGGTGATGGTTAGGTTCAGATAAGTGAGGTTTGGTAGGATAAGAACTTTTTGTGGATATTTTGGCAATGTCGAATTCTCTGACTTCGGTGATGGTTAGGTTAGGTTGGGTTAGGTATTGTGAGGTAAACTCGTTTTGTGGATTATTTATCAATATCCAATTCTTTGATTTCGGTAATGGTTAGGTTCAGATGGGTGAGGTTTGGTAGGATAAGAACTTTTTGTGGATATTTTGGCAATGTCGAATTCTCTGACTTCGGTGATGGTTAGGTTAGGTTAGGTTAGGTATTGTGAAGTAAGCACGTTTTGTGGATATTTTATCATTGTCTTATTCTTTGATTTCGGTGATGGTTAGGTTCAGATAAGTGAGGTTTGGTAGGATAAGAACTTTTTGTGGATATTTTGGCAATGTCGAATTCTCTGACTTCGGTGATGGTTAGGTTAGGTTGGGTTAGGTATTGTGAGGTAAACTCGTTTTGTGGATTATTTATCAATATCCAATTCTTTGATTTCGGTGATGGTTAGGTTCAGATGAGTGAGGTTTGGTAGGATAAGAACTTTTTGTGGATATTTTGGCAATGTCGAATTCTCTGACTTCGGTGATGGTTAGGTTAGGTTGGGTTAGGTATTGTGAAGTAAGCACGTTTTGTGGATATTTTATCATTGTCTAATTCTTTGATTTCGGTGATGGTTAGGTTCAGATAAGTGAGGTTTGGTAGGATAAGAACTTTTTGTGGATATTTTGGCAATGTCGAATTCTCTGACTTCGGTGATGGTTAGGTTAGGTTGGGTTAGGTATTGTGAGGTAAGCACGTTTTATGGATATTTTGTCAAGCCTAATTCTTTGATTTCGGTGATGGTTAGGTTCAGATGGGTGAGGTTTGGTAGGATAAGAACTTTTTGTGGATATTTTGGCATTGTCGAACTCTCTGACTTCGGTGATGGTTAGGTTAGGTTAGGTTAGGTATTGTGAGGTACGCACGTTTTGTGGATTTTTTGTCAAATCTAATTCTTTGATTTCGGTGATGGTTAGGTTCAGATGGGTGAGGTTTGGTAGGATAAGAACTTTTTGTGGATATTTTGGCAATGTCGAATTCTCTGACTTCGGTGATGGTTAGGTTAGGTTGGGTTAGGTATTGTGAAGTAAGCACGTTTTATGGATATTTTGTCAAGCCTAATTCTTTGATTTCGGTGATGGTTAGGTTCAGATAAGTGAGGTTTGGTAGGATAAGAACTTTTTGTGGATATTTTGGCAATGTCGAATTCTCGGACTTCGGTGATGGTAAGGTTAGGTTGGGTTATGTATGGTGAGGGAAGCACGTTTTGTGGATATTTTGGCAATGTCGAATTCTTTGATTTCAGTGATGGTTAGGTTCAGATGGGAGAGGTTTGGTAGGATAAGAACTTTTTGTGGATATTTTGGCAATGTCGAATTCTCTGACTTCGGTGATGGTTAGGTTAGGTTGGGTTAGGTACTGTGAGGTAAGCATGTTTTGTAGATATTTTGGCAATGTCTTATTCTTTAATTTCGTTGATGGTTAGGCTCAGATGGGTGAGGTTTGGTAGGATAAGAACTTTTTGTGGATATTTTGGCAATGTCGAATTCTCGGACTTCGGTGATGGTAAGGTTAGGTTGGGTTAGGTATGGTGAGGGAAGCACGTTTTGTGGATATTTTGGCAATGTCGAATTCTTTGATTTCAGTGATGGTTAGGTTCAGATGGGAGAGGTTTGGTAGGATAAGAACTTTTTGTGGATATTTTGGCAATGTCGAATTCTTTGACTTCGGTGATGATAAGGTTAGGTTGGGTTAAATATGGTGAGGTAAGCACGTTTTGTGGATATTTTGGCAATGTCTAATTCTTTGATTTCGGTGATGGTTAGGTTCAGATGGGTGAGGTTTGGTAGGATAAGAACTTTTTGTGGATATTTTGGCAATGTCGAATTCTCTGACTTCGGTGATAGTTAGGTTAGGTTGGGTTAGGTATTGTGAGGTAAGCACGTTTTGTGGATTATTTATCAATGTCCAATTCTTTGATTGCGGTGATGGTTAGGTTCAGATGGGTGAGGTTTTGTAGGATAAGAAATTTTTGTGGATATTTTGGCAATGTCGAATTCTCTGACTTCGGTGATGGTTAGGTTAGGTTGGATAAGGTATAGTGAGGTAAGTACGTTTTGTGGATATTTTGGCAATGTCTAATTCTTTGATTTCGATGATCGTTAGGTTCAGATGGGTGAAATTTGGTAGGATAAGAACTTTTTGTGGATATTTTGGCAATGTCGAATTCTCTGACTTCGGTGATGGTTAGGTTAGGTTGGGTTAGGTATTGTGAGGTAAGCACGTTTTGTGGATATTGTATCATTGTCCAATTCTTTGATTTCAGTGATGGTTAGGTTTAGATAAGTGAGGTTTGGTAGAATAAGAACTTTTTGTGGATATTTTGGCAATGTCGAATTCTCTGACTTCGGTGATGGTTAGGTTAGGTTGGTTTAGGTATTGTGAAGTAAGCACGTTTTGTGGATATTTTCGCAATGTCCAATTCTTTGATTTCGGTGATGGTTAGGTTCAGATGGGTGAGGTTCTGTAGGATAAGAACTTTTTGTGGATATTTTGGCAATGTCGAATTCTCTGACTTCGGTGATGGTTAGGTTAGGTTGGATAAGATATTGTGAGATAGGCACGTTTCGTGGATATTTTATTTATGTCCATTTCTTTGATTTCGGTGATGGTGAGGTTCAGATGGGTGAGGTTTGGTAGGATAAGAACTTTTTGTGGATATTTTAGCAATGTCGAATTCTCTGACTTCGGTGATGGTTAGGTTAGGTTGGGTTAGGTATTGTGAAGTAAGCACGTTTTGTGGATATTTTATCATTGTCTAATTCTTTGATTTCGGTGATGGTTAGGTTCAGATAAGTGAGGTTTGGTAGGATAAGAACTTTTTGTGGATATTTTGGCAATGTCGAATTCTCTGACTTCGGTGATGGTTAGGTTAGGTTGGGTTTAGTATTGTGAGGTAAGCACGTTTTGTGGATATTTTAGCAAGCCTAATTCTTTAATTTCGGTGATGGTTAGGTTCAGATGGGTGAGGTTTGGTAGGATAAGAACTTTTTGTGGATATTTTGGCATTGTCGAATTCTCTGACTTCGGTGATGGTTAGGTTAAGTTGGATAAGGTATAGTGAGGTAAGCACGTTTTGTGGATATTTTGGCAATGTCCATTTCTTCGATTTCGGTGATGGTTAGGTTCAGATGGGTGAGGTTTGGTGTGGTATGAACTTTTTGTGGATATTTTGGCAATGTTGAATTCTCTGACTTCGGTGATGGTTAGGTTAGGTTGGGTTAGGTATTGTGAGGTAAGCACGTTTTGTGGATATTTTGTCAAGCCTAATTCTTTGATTTCGGTGATGGTTAGGTTCAGATGGGTGAGGTTTGGTAGGATAAGAACTTTTTGTGGATATTTTGGCAATGTCGAATTCTCTGACTTCGGTGATGGTTAGGTTAGGTTGGGTTAGGTATTGTGAAGTAAGCACGTTTTATGGATATTTTGTCAAGCCTAATTCTTTGATTTCGGTGATGGTTAGGTTCAGATAAGTGAGGTTTGGTAGGATAAGAACTTTTTGTGGATATTTTGGCAATGTCGAATTCTCTGACTTCGGTGATGGTTAGGTTAGGTTGGGTTAGGTATTGTGAGGTAAGCACGTTTTGTGGATATTGTATCATTGTCCAATTCTTTGATTTCAGTGATGGTTAGGTTTAGATAAGTGAGGTTTGGTAGAATAAGAACTTTTTGTGGATATTTTGGCAATGTCGAATTCTCTGACTTCGGTGATGGTTAGGTTAGGTTGGTTTAGGTATTGTGAAGTAAGCACGTTTTGTGGATATTTTCGCAATGTCTAATTCTTTGATTTCGGTGATGGTTAGGTTCAGATGGGTGAGGTTCTGTAGGATAAGAACTTTTTGTGGATATTTTGGCAATGTCGAATTCTCTGACTTCGGTGATGGTTAGGTTAGGTTGGATAAGATATTGTGAGATAGGCACGTTTCGTGGATATTTTATTTATGTCCATTTCTTTGATTTCGGTGATGGTGAGGTTCAGATGGGTGAGGTTTGGTAGGATAAGAACTTTTTGTGGATATTTTAGCAATGTCGAATTCTCTGACTTCGGTGATGGTTAGGTTAGGTTGGGTTAGGTATTGTGAAGTAAGCACGTTTTGTGGATATTTTATCATTGTCTAATTCTTTGATTTCGGTGATGGTTAGGTTCAGATAAGTGAGGTTTGGTAGGATAAGAACTTTTTGTGGATATTTTGGCAATGTCGAATTCTCTGACTTCGGTGATGGTTAGGTTAGGTTGGGTTTAGTATTGTGAGGTAAGCACGTTTTGTGGATATTTTAGCAAGCCTAATTCTTTAATTTCGGTGATGGTTAGGTTCAGATGGGTGAGGTTTGGTAGGATAAGAACTTTTTGTGGATATTTTGGCATTGTCGAATTCTCTGACTTCGGTGATGGTTAGGTTAAGTTGGATAAGGTATAGTGAGGTAAGCACGTTTTGTGGATATTTTGGCAATGTCCATTTCTTCGATTTCGGTGATGGTTAGGTTCAGATGGGTGAGGTTTGGTGTGGTATGAACTTTTTGTGGATATTTTGGCAATGTTGAATTCTCTGACTTCGGTGATGGTTAGGTTAGGTTGGGTTAGGTATTGTGAGGTAAGCACGTTTTGTGGATATTTTGTCAAGCCTAATTCTTTGATTTCGGTGATGGTTAGGTTCAGATGGGTGAGGTTTGGTAGGATAAGAACTTTTTGTGGATATTTTGGCAATGTCGAATTCTCTGACTTCGGTGATGGTTAGGTTAGGTTGGGTTAGGTATTGTGAAGTAAGCACGTTTTATGGATATTTTGTCAAGCCTAATTCTTTGATTTCGGTGATGGTTAGGTTCAGATAAGTGAGGTTTGGTAGGATAAGAACTTTTTGTGGATATTTTGGCAATGTCGAATTCTCTGACTTCGGTGATGGTTAGGTTAGGTTGGGTTAGGTATTGTGAGGTAAACTCGTTTTGTGGATTATTTATCAATATCCAATTCTTTGATTTCGGTGATGGTTAGGTTCAGATGGGTGAGGTTTGGTAGGATAAGAACTTTTTGTGGATATTTTGGCAATGTCGAATTCTCTGACTTCGGTGATGGTTAGGTTAGGTTAGGTTAGGTATTGTGAAGTAAGCACGTTTTGTGGATATTTTATCATTGTCTTATTCTTTGATTTCGGTGATGGTTAGGTTCAGATAAGTGAGGTTTGGTAGGATAAGAACTTTTTGTGGATATTTTGGCAATGTCGAATTCTCTGACTTCGGTGATGGTTAGGTTAGGTTGGGTTAGGTATTGTGAGGTAAACTCGTTTTGTGGATTATTTATCAATATCCAATTCTTTGATTTCGGTGATGGTTAGGTTCAGATGAGTGAGGTTTGGTAGGATAAGAAATTTTTGTGGATATTTTGGCAATGTCGAATTCTCTGACTTCGGTGATGGTTAGGTTAGGTTGGGTTAGGTATTGTGAAGTAAGCACGTTTTGTGGATATTTTATCATTGTCTAATTCTTTGATTTCGGTGATGGTTAGGTTCAGATGGGTGAGGTTTGGTAGGATAAGAACTTTTTGTGGATATTTTGGCAATGTCGAATTCTCTGACTTCGGTGATGGTTAGGTTAGGTTGGGTTAGGTATTGTGAAGTAAGCACGTTTTATGGATATTTTGTCAAGCCTAATTCTTTGATTTCGGTGATGGTTAGGTTCAGATAAGTGAGGTTTGGTAGGATAAGAACTTTTTGTGGATATTTTGGCAATGTCGAATTCTCTGACTTCGGTGATGGTTAGGTTAGGTTGGGTTAGGTATTGTGAGGTAAACTCGTTTTGTGGATTATTTATCAATATCCAATTCTTTGATTTCGGTAATGGTTAGGTTCAGATGGGTGAGGTTTGGTAGGATAAGAACTTTTTGTGGATATTTTGGCAATGTCGAATTCTCTGACTTCGGTGATGGTTAGGTTAGGTTAGGTTAGGTATTGTGAAGTAAGCACGTTTTGTGGATATTTTATCATTGTCTTATTCTTTGATTTCGGTGATGGTTAGGTTCAGATAAGTGAGGTTTGGTAGGATAAGAACTTTTTGTGGATATTTTGGCAATGTCGAATTCTCTGACTTCGGTGATGGTTAGGTTAGGTTGGGTTAGGTATTGTGAGGTAAACTCGTTTTGTGGATTATTTATCAATATCCAATTCTTTGATTTCGGTGATGGTTAGGTTCAGATGAGTGAGGTTTGGTAGGATAAGAACTTTTTGTGGATATTTTGGCAATGTCGAATTCTCTGACTTCGGTGATGGTTAGGTTAGGTTGGGTTAGGTATTGTGAAGTAAGCACGTTTTGTGGATATTTTATCATTGTCTAATTCTTTGATTTCGGTGATGGTTAGGTTCAGATAAGTGAGGTTTGGTAGGATAAGAACTTTTTGTGGATATTTTGGCAATGTCGAATTCTCTGACTTCGGTGATGGTTAGGTTAGGTTGGGTTAGGTATTGTGAGGTAAACTCGTTTTGTGGATTATTTATCAATATCCAATTCTTTGATTTCGGTGATGGTTAGGTTCAGATGGGTGAGGTTTTGTAGGATAAGAACTTTTTGTGGATATTTTGGCAATGTCGAATTCTCTGACTTCGGTGATGGTTAGGTTAGGTTGGGTTAGGTATTGTGAGGTAAGCACGTTTTATGGATATTTTGTCAAGCCTAATTCTTTGATTTCGGTGATGGTTAGGTTCAGATGGGTGAGGTTTGGTAGGATAAGAACTTTTTGTGGATATTTTGGCATTGTCGAACTCTCTGACTTCGGTGATGGTTAGGTTAGGTTAGGTTAGGTATTGTGAGGTACGCACGTTTTGTGGATTTTTTGTCAAATCTAATTCTTTGATTTCGGTGATGGTTAGGTTCAGATGGGTGAGGTTTGGTAGGATAAGAACTTTTTGTGGATATTTTGGCAATGTCGAATTCTCTGACTTCGGTGATGGTTAGGTTAGGTTGGGTTAGGTATTGTGAAGTAAGCACGTTTTATGGATATTTTGTCAAGCCTAATTCTTTGATTTCGGTGATGGTTAGGTTCAGATAAGTGAGGTTTGGTAGGATAAGAACTTTTTGTGGATATTTTGGCAATGTCGAATTCTCGGACTTCGGTGATGGTAAGGTTAGGTTGGGTTATGTATGGTGAGGGAAGCACGTTTTGTGGATATTTTGGCAATGTCGAATTCTTTGATTTCAGTGATGGTTAGGTTCAGATGGGAGAGGTTTGGTAGGATAAGAACTTTTTGTGGATATTTTGGCAATGTCGAATTCTCTGACTTCGGTGATGGTTAGGTTAGGTTGGGTTAGGTACTGTGAGGTAAGCATGTTTTGTAGATATTTTGGCAATGTCTTATTCTTTAATTTCGTTGATGGTTAGGCTCAGATGGGTGAGGTTTGGTAGGATAAGAACTTTTTGTGGATATTTTGGCAATGTCGAATTCTCGGACTTCGGTGATGGTAAGGTTAGGTTGGGTTAGGTATGGTGAGGGAAGCACGTTTTGTGGATATTTTGGCAATGTCGAATTCTTTGATTTCAGTGATGGTTAGGTTCAGATGGGAGAGGTTTGGTAGGATAAGAACTTTTTGTGGATATTTTGGCAATGTCGAATTCTTTGACTTCGGTGATGATAAGGTTAGGTTGGGTTAAATATGGTGAGGTAAGCACGTTTTGTGGATATTTTGGCAATGTCTAATTCTTTGATTTCGGTGATGGTTAGGTTCAGATGGGTGAGGTTTGGTAGGATAAGAACTTTTTGTGGATATTTTGGCAATGTCGAATTCTCTGACTTCGGTGATAGTTAGGTTAGGTTGGGTTAGGTATTGTGAGGTAAGCACGTTTTGTGGATTATTTATCAATGTCCAATTCTTTGATTGCGGTGATGGTTAGGTTCAGATGGGTGAGGTTTTGTAGGATAAGAAATTTTTGTGGATATTTTGGCAATGTCGAATTCTCTGACTTCGGTGATGGTTAGGTTAGGTTGGATAAGGTATAGTGAGGTAAGTACGTTTTGTGGATATTTTGGCAATGTCTAATTCTTTGATTTCGATGATCGTTAGGTTCAGATGGGTGAAATTTGGTAGGATAAGAACTTTTTGTGGATATTTTGGCAATGTCGAATTCTCTGACTTCGGTGATGGTTAGGTTAGGTTGGGTTAGGTATTGTGAGGTAAGCACGTTTTGTGGATATTGTATCATTGTCCAATTCTTTGATTTCAGTGATGGTTAGGTTTAGATAAGTGAGGTTTGGTAGAATAAGAACTTTTTGTGGATATTTTGGCAATGTCGAATTCTCTGACTTCGGTGATGGTTAGGTTAGGTTGGTTTAGGTATTGTGAAGTAAGCACGTTTTGTGGATATTTTCGCAATGTCCAATTCTTTGATTTCGGTGATGGTTAGGTTCAGATGGGTGAGGTTCTGTAGGATAAGAACTTTTTGTGGATATTTTGGCAATGTCGAATTCTCTGACTTCGGTGATGGTTAGGTTAGGTTGGATAAGATATTGTGAGATAGGCACGTTTCGTGGATATTTTATTTATGTCCATTTCTTTGATTTCGGTGATGGTGAGGTTCAGATGGGTGAGGTTTGGTAGGATAAGAACTTTTTGTGGATATTTTAGCAATGTCGAATTCTCTGACTTCGGTGATGGTTAGGTTAGGTTGGGTTAGGTATTGTGAAGTAAGCACGTTTTGTGGATATTTTATCATTGTCTAATTCTTTGATTTCGGTGATGGTTAGGTTCAGATAAGTGAGGTTTGGTAGGATAAGAACTTTTTGTGGATATTTTGGCAATGTCGAATTCTCTGACTTCGGTGATGGTTAGGTTAGGTTGGGTTTAGTATTGTGAGGTAAGCACGTTTTGTGGATATTTTAGCAAGCCTAATTCTTTAATTTCGGTGATGGTTAGGTTCAGATGGGTGAGGTTTGGTAGGATAAGAACTTTTTGTGGATATTTTGGCATTGTCGAATTCTCTGACTTCGGTGATGGTTAGGTTAAGTTGGATAAGGTATAGTGAGGTAAGCACGTTTTGTGGATATTTTGGCAATGTCCATTTCTTCGATTTCGGTGATGGTTAGGTTCAGATGGGTGAGGTTTGGTGTGGTATGAACTTTTTGTGGATATTTTGGCAATGTTGAATTCTCTGACTTCGGTGATGGTTAGGTTAGGTTGGGTTAGGTATTGTGAGGTAAGCACGTTTTGTGGATATTTTGTCAAGCCTAATTCTTTGATTTCGGTGATGGTTAGGTTCAGATGGGTGAGGTTTGGTAGGATAAGAACTTTTTGTGGATATTTTGGCAATGTCGAATTCTCTGACTTCGGTGATGGTTAGGTTAGGTTGGGTTAGGTATTGTGAAGTAAGCACGTTTTATGGATATTTTGTCAAGCCTAATTCTTTGATTTCGGTGATGGTTAGGTTCAGATAAGTGAGGTTTGGTAGGATAAGAACTTTTTGTGGATATTTTGGCAATGTCGAATTCTCTGACTTCGGTGATGGTTAGGTTAGGTTGGGTTAGGTATTGTGAGGTAAACTCGTTTTGTGGATTATTTATCAATATCCAATTCTTTGATTTCGGTGATGGTTAGGTTCAGATGGGTGAGGTTTGGTAGGATAAGAACTTTTTGTGGATATTTTGGCAATGTCGAATTCTCTGACTTCGGTGATGGTTAGGTTAGGTTAGGTTAGGTATTGTGAAGTAAGCACGTTTTGTGGATATTTTATCATTGTCTTATTCTTTGATTTCGGTGATGGTTAGGTTCAGATAAGTGAGGTTTGGTAGGATAAGAACTTTTTGTGGATATTTTGGCAATGTCGAATTCTCTGACTTCGGTGATGGTTAGGTTAGGTTGGGTTAGGTATTGTGAGGTAAACTCGTTTTGTGGATTATTTATCAATATCCAATTCTTTGATTTCGGTGATGGTTAGGTTCAGATGAGTGAGGTTTGGTAGGATAAGAACTTTTTGTGGATATTTTGGCAATGTCGAATTCTCTGACTTCGGTGATGGTTAGGTTAGGTTGGGTTAGGTATTGTGAAGTAAGCACGTTTTGTGGATATTTTATCATTGTCTAATTCTTTGATTTCGGTGATGGTTAGGTTCAGATAAGTGAGGTTTGGTAGGATAAGAACTTTTTGTGGATATTTTGGCAATGTCGAATTCTCTGACTTCGGTGATGGTTAGGTTAGGTTGGGTTAGGTATTGTGAGGTAAACTCGTTTTGTGGATTATTTATCAATATCCAATTCTTTGATTTCGGTGATGGTTAGGTTCAGATGGGTGAGGTTTTGTAGGATAAGAACTTTTTGTGGATATTTTGGCAATGTCGAATTCTCTGACTTCGGTGATGGTTAGGTTAGGTTGGATAAGATATTGTGAGATAGGCACGTTTTGTGGATATTTTATTAATGTCCAATTCTTTGATTTCGGTGATGGTTAGGTTCAGATGGGTGAGGTTTGGTAGGATAAGAACTTTTTGTGGATATTTTGGCAATGTCGAATTCTCTGACTTCGGTGATGGTTAGGTTAGGTTGGGTTAGGTATTGTGAAGTAAGCACGTTTTGTGGATATTTTATCATTGTCTAATTCTTTGATTTCGTTGATGGTTAGGTTCAGATAAGTGAGGTTTGGTAGGATAAGAACTTTTTGTGGATATTTTGGCAATGTCGAATTCTCTGACTTCGGTGATGGTTAGGTTAGGTTGGGTTAGGTATGGTGAGGGAAGCACGTTTTGTGGATATTTGGCAATGTCGAATTCTTTGATTTCAGTGATGGTTAGGTTCAGATGGGAGAGGTTTGGTAGGATAAGAACTTTTTGTGGATATTTTGGCAATGTCGAATTCTTTGACTTCGGTGATGATAAGGTTAGGTTGGGTTTAATATGGTGAGGTAAGCACGTTTTGTGGATATTTTGGCAATGTCTAATTCTTTGATTTCGGTGATGGTAAGGTTCAGATGGGTGAGGTTTGGTAGGATAAGAACTTTTTGTGGATATTTTGGCAATGTCGAATTCTCTGACTTCGGTGATAGTTAGGTTAGGTTGGGTTAGGTATTGTGAGGTAAGCACGTTTTGTGGATTATTTATCATTGTCTAATTCTTTGATTTCGGTGATGGTTAGGTTCAGATAAGTGAGGTTTGGTAGGATAAGAACTTTTTGTGGATATTTTGGCAATGTCGAATTCTCTGACTTCGGTGATGGTTAGGTTAGGTTGGGTTAAGTATTGTGAGGTAAGCACGTTTTGTGGATATTTTGGCAAACCTAATTCTTTAATTTCGGTGATGGTTAGGTTCAGATGGGTGAGGTTTGGTAGGATAAGAACTTTTTGTGGATATTTTGGCATTGTCGAATTCTCTGACTTCGGTGATGGTTAGGTTAGGTTGGGTTAGGTACTGTGAGGTAAGCATGTTTTGTAGATATTTTGGCAATGTCTATTTCTTTAATTTCGTTGATGGTTAGGCTCAGATGGGTGAGGTTTGGTAGGATAAGAACTTTTTGTGGATATTTTGGCAATTTCGAATTCTCTGACTTCGGTGATGGTTAGGTTAGGTTGGGTTAGGTATTGTGAGGTAAACACGTTTTGTGGATATTTTGGCAAGCCTAATTCTTTAATTTCGGTGATGGTTAGGTTCAGATAAGTGAGGTTTGGTAGGATAAGAACTTTTTGTGGATATTTTGGCAATGTCGAATTCTCTAACTTCGGTGATGGTTAGGTTAGGTTGGGTTAAGTATTGTGAGGTAAGCACGTTTTGTGGATATTTTGGCAAACCTAATTCTTTAATTTCGGTGATGGTTAGGTTCAGATGGGTGAGGTTTGGTAGGATAAGAACTTTTTGTGGATATTTTGGCATTGTCGAATTCTCTGACTTCGGTGATGGTTAGGTTAGGTTAGGTTAGGTACTGTGAGGTAAGCATGTTTTGTAGATATTTTGGCAATGTCTATTTCTTTAATTTCGTTGATGGTTAGGCTCAGATGGGTGAGGTTTGGTAGGATAAGAACTTTTTGTGGATATTTTGGCAATTTCGAATTCTCTGACTTCGGTGATGGTTAGGTTAGGTTGGGTTCGGTATTGTGAAGTAAGCACGTTTTGTGGATATTTTATCATTGTCTAATTCTTTGATTTCGGTGATGGTTAGGTTCAGATAAGTGAGGTTTGGTAGGATAAGAACTTTTTGTGGATATTTTGGCAATGTCGAATTCTCTGACTTCGGTGATGGTTAGGTTAGGTTGGGTTAAGTATTGTGAGGTAAGCACGTTTTGTGGATATTTTGGCAAACCTAATTCTTTAATTTCGGTGATGGTTAGGTTCAGATGGGTGAGGTTTGGTAGGATAAGAACTTTTTGTGGATATTTTGGCATTGTCGAATTCTCTGACTTCGGTGATGGTTAGGTTAGGTTGGGTTAGGTACTGTGAGGTAAGCATGTTTTGTAGATATTTTGGCAATGTCTATTTCTTTAATTTCGTTGATGGTTAGGCTCACATGGGTGAGGTTTGGTAGGATAAGAACTTTTTGTGGATATTTTGGCAATTTCGAATTCTCTGACTTCGGTGATGGTTAGGTTAGGTTGGGTTAGGTATTGTGAGGTAAACACGTTTTGTGGATATTTTGGCAAGCCTTATTCTTTAATTTCGGTGATGGTTAGGTTCAGATGGGTGAGGTTTAATAGGATAAGAACTTTTTGTGGATATTTTGGCATTGTCGAATTCTCTGACTTCGGTGATGGTTAGGTTAGGTTGGGTTAGGTACTGTGAGGTAAGCATGTTTTGTAGATATTTTGGCAATGTCTAATTCTTTAATTTCGTTGATGGTTAGGCTCAGATGGGTGAGGTTTGGTAGGATAAGAACTTTTTGTGGATATTTTGGCAATGTCGAATTCTCGGACTTCGGTGATGGTAAGGTTAGGTTAGGTTAGGTATGGTGAGGGAAGCACGTTTTGTGGATATTTTGGCAATGTCGAATTCTTTGATTTCAGTGATGGTTAGGTTCAGATGGGAGAGGTTTGGTAGGATAAGAATTTTTTGTGGATATTTTGGCAATGACGAATTCTTTGACTTCGGTGATGATAAGGTTAGGTTGGGTTAAATATGGTGAGGTAAGCACGTTTTGTGGATATTTTGGCAATGTTTAATTCTTTGATTTCGGTGATGGTTAGGTTCAGATAAGTGAGGTTTGGTAGGATAAGAACTTTTTGTGGATATTTTGGCAATGTCGAATTCTCTGACTTCGGTGATGGTTAGGTTAGGTTGGGTTAGGTATTGTGAGGTAAACACGTTTTGTGGATATTTTGGCAAGCCTAATTCTTTAATTTCGGTGATGGTTAGGTTCAGATGGGTGAGGTTTGGTAGGATAAGAACTTTTTGTGGATATTTTGGCATTGTCGAATTCTCTGACTTCGGTGATGGTTAGGTTAGGTTGGGTTAGGTACTGTGAGGTAAGCATGTTTTGTAGATATTTTGGCAATGTCTAATTCTTTAATTTCGTTGATGGTTAGGCTCAGATGGGTGAGGTTTGGTAGGATAAGAACTTTTTGTGGATATTTTGGCAATGTCGAATTCTCGGACTTCGGTGATGGTAAGGTTAGGTTGGGTTAGGTATGGTGAGGGAAGCACGTTTTGTGGATATTTGGCAATGTCGAATTCTTTGATTTCAGTGATGGTTAGGTTCAGATGGGAGAGGTTTGGTAGGATAAGAACTTTTTGTGGATATTTTGGCAATGTCGAATTCTTTGACTTCGGTGATGATAAGGTTAGGTTGGGTTAAATATGGTGAGGTAAGCACGTTTTGTGGATATTTTGGCAATGTCTAATTCTTTGATTTCGGTGATGGTAAGGTTCAGATGGGTGAGGTTTGGTAGGATAAGAACTTTTTGTGGATATTTTGGCAATGTCGAATTCTCTGACTTCGGTGATAGTTAGGTTAGGTTGGGTTAGGTATTGTGAGGTAAGCACGTTTTGTGGATTATTGATCAATGTCCAATTCTTTGATTTCGATGATCGTTAGGTTCAGATGGGTGAAATTTGGTAGGATAAGAACTTTTTGTGGATATTTTGGCAATGTCGAATTCTCTGACTTCGGTGATGGTTAGGTTAGGTTGGGTTAGGTATTGTGAGGTAAGCACGTTTTGTGGATATTGTATCATTGTCCAATTCTTTGATTTCAGTGAAGGTTAGGTTCAGATAAGTGAGGTTTGGTAGAATAAGAACTTTTTGTGGATATTTTGGCAATGTCGAATTCTCTGACTTCGGTGATGGTTAGGTTAGGTTGGCTTAGGTATTGTGAAGTAAGCACGTTTTGTGGATATTTTCGCAATGTCCAATTCTTTGATTTCGGTGATGGTTAGGTTCAGATGGGTGAGGTTCTGTAGGATAAGAACTTTTTGTGGATATTTTGGCAATGTCGAATTCTCTGACTTCGGTGATGGTTAGGTTAGGTTGGATAAGATATTGTGAGATAGGCACGTTTTGTGGATATTTTATTAATGTCCAATTCTTTGATTTCGGTGATGGTTAGGTTCAGATGGGTGAGGTTTGGTAGGATAAGAACTTTTTGTGGATATTTTGGCAATGTCGAATTCTCTGACTTCGGTGATGGTTAGGTTAGGTTGGGTTAGGTATTGTGAAGTAAGCACGTTTTGTGGATATTTTATCATTGTCTAATTCTTTGATTTCGTTGATGGTTAGGTTCAGATAAGTGAGGTTTGGTAGGATAAGAACTTTTTGTGGATATTTTGGCAATGTCGAATTCTCTGACTTCGGTGATGGTTAGGTTAGGTTGGGTTAGGTATGGTGAGGGAAGCACGTTTTGTGGATATTTGGCAATGTCGAATTCTTTGATTTCAGTGATGGTTAGGTTCAGATGGGAGAGGTTTGGTAGGATAAGAACTTTTTGTGGATATTTTGGCAATGTCGAATTCTTTGACTTCGGTGATGATAAGGTTAGGTTGGGTTAAATATGGTGAGGTAAACACGTTTTGTGGATATTTTGGCAATGTCTAATTCTTTGATTTCGGTGATGGTAAGGTTCAGATGGGTGAGGTTTGGTAGGATAAGAACTTTTTGTGGATATTTTGGCAATGTCGAATTCTCTGACTTCGGTGATAGTTAGGTTAGGTTGGGTTAGGTATTGTGAGGTAAGCACGTTTTGTGGATTATTTATCATTGTCTAATTCTTTGATTTCGGTGATGGTTAGGTTCAGATAAGTGAGGTTTGGTAGGATAAGAACTTTTTGTGGATATTTTGGCAATGTCGAATTCTCTGACTTCGGTGATGGTTAGGTTAGGTTGGGTTAGGTATTGTGAGGTAAGCACGTTTTATGGATATTTTGTCAAGCCTAATTCTTTGATTTCGGTGATGGTTAGGTTCAGATGGGTGAGGTTTGGTAGGATAAGAACTTTTTGTGGATATTTTGGCATTGTCGAACTCTCTGACTTCGGTGATGGTTAGGTTAGGTTAGGTTAGGTATTGTGAGGTACGCACGTTTTGTGGATTTTTTGTCAAATCTAATTCTTTGATTTCGGTGATGGTTAGGTTCAGATGGGTGAGGTTTGGTAGGATAAGAACTTTTTGTGGATATTTTGGCAATGTCGAATTCTCTGACTTCGGTGATGGTTAGGTTAGGTTGGGTTAGGTATTGTGAAGTAAGCACGTTTTATGGATATTTTGTCAAGCCTAATTCTTTGATTTCGGTGATGGTTAGGTTCAGATAAGTGAGGTTTGGTAGGATAAGAACTTTTTGTGGATATTTTGGCAATGTCGAATTCTCTGACTTCGGTGATGGTTTGGTTAGGTTGGGTTAGGTATTGTGAGGTAAACACGTTTTGTGGATATTTTGGCAAGCCTAATTCTTTAATTTCTTTGATGGTTAGGTTCAGATGGGTGAGGTTTGGTAGGATAAGAACTTTTTGTGGATATTTTGGCAATGTCGAATTCTCGGACTTCGGTGATGGTAAGGTTAGGTTGGGTTATGTATGGTGAGGGAAGCACGTTTTGTGGATATTTTGGCAATGTCGAATTCTTTGATTTCAGTGATGGTTAGGTTCAGATGGGAGAGGTTTGGTAGGATAAGAACTTTTTGTGGATATTTTGGCAATGTCGAATTCTCTGACTTCGGTGATGGTTAGGTTAGGTTGGGTTAGGTACTGTGAGGTAAGCATGTTTTGTAGATATTTTGGCAATGTCTTATTCTTTAATTTCGTTGATGGTTAGGCTCAGATGGGTGAGGTTTGGTAGGATAAGAACTTTTTGTGGATATTTTGGCAATGTCGAATTCTCGGACTTCGGTGATGGTAAGGTTAGGTTGGGTTAGGTATGGTGAGGGAAGCACGTTTTGTGGATCTTTTGGCAATGTCGAATTCTTTGATTTCAGTGATGGTTAGGTTCAGATGGGAGAGGTTTGGTAGGATAAGAACTTTTTGTGGATATTTTGGCAATGTCGAATTCTCTGACTTCGGTGATAGTTAGGTTAGGTTGGGTTAGGTATTGTGAGGTAAGCACGTTTTGTGGATTATTTATCAATGTCCAATTCTTTGATTGCGGTGATGGTTAGGTTCAGATGGGTGAGGTTTTGTAGGATAAGAAATTTTTGTGGATATTTTGGCAATGTCGAATTCTCTGACTTCGGTGATGGTTAGGTTAGGTTGGATAAGGTATAGTGAGGTAAGTACGTTTTGTGGATATTTTGGCAATGTCTAATTCTTTGATTTCGATGATCGTTAGGTTCAGATGGGTGAAATTTGGTAGGATAAGAACTTTTTGTGGATATTTTGGCAATGTCGAATTCTCTGACTTCGGTGATGGTTAGGTTAGGTTGGGTTAGGTATTGTGAGGTAAGCACGTTTTGTGGATATTGTATCATTGTCCAATTCTTTGATTTCAGTGATGGTTAGGTTTAGATAAGTGAGGTTTGGTAGAATAAGAACTTTTTGTGGATATTTTGGCAATGTCGAATTCTCTGACTTCGGTGATGGTTAGGTTAGGTTGGTTTAGGTATTGTGAAGTAAGCACGTTTTGTGGATATTTTCGCAATGTCCAATTCTTATATTTCGGTGATGGTTAGGTTCAGATGGGTGAGGTTCTGTAGGATAAGAACTTTTTGTGGATATTTTGGCAATGTCGAATTCTCTGACTTCGGTGATGGTTAGGTTAGGTTGGATAAGATATTGTGAGATAGGCACGTTTCGTGGATATTTTATTTATGTCCATTTCTTTGATTTCGGTGATGGTGAGGTTTAGATGGGTGAGGTTTGGTAGGATAAGAACTTTTTGTGGATATTTTAGCAATGTCGAATTCTCTGACTTCGGTGATGGTTAGGTTAGGTTGGGTTAGGTATTGTGAAGTAAGCACGTTTTGTGGATATTTTATCATTGTCTAATTCTTTGATTTCGGTGATGGTTAGGTTCAGATAAGTGAGGTTTGGTAGGATAAGAACTTTTTGTGGATATTTTGGCAATGTCGAATTCTCTGACTTCGGTGATGGTTAGGTTAGGTTGGGTTTAGTATTGTGAGGTAAGCACGTTTTGTGGATATTTTAGCAAGCCTAATTCTTTAATTTCGGTGATGGTTAGGTTCAGATGGGTGAGGTTTGGTAGGATAAGAACTTTTTGTGGATATTTTGGCATTGTCGAATTCTCTGACTTCGGTGATGGTTAGGTTAAGTTGGATAAGGTATAGTGAGGTAAGCACGTTTTGTGGATATTTTGGCAATGTCCATTTCTTCGATTTCGGTGATGGTTAGGTTCAGATGGGTGAGGTTTGGTGTGGTATGAACTTTTTGTGGATATTTTGGCAATGTTGAATTCTCTGACTTCGGTGATGGTTAGGTTAGGTTGGGTTAGGTATTGTGAGGTAAGCACGTTTTGTGGATATTTTGTCAAGCCTAATTCTTTGATTTCGGTGATGGTTAGGTTCAGATGGGTGAGGTTTGGTAGGATAAGAACTTTTTGTGGATATTTTGGCAATGTCGAATTCTCTGACTTCGGTGATGGTTAGGTTAGGTTGGGTTAGGTATTGTGAAGTAAGCACGTTTTATGGATATTTTGTCAAGCCTAATTCTTTGATTTCGGTGATGGTTAGGTTCAGATAAGTGAGGTTTGGTAGGATAAGAACTTTTTGTGGATATTTTGGCAATGTCGAATTCTCTGACTTCGGTGATGGTTAGGTTAGGTTGGGTTAGGTATTGTGAGGTAAACTCGTTTTGTGGATTATTTATCAATATCCAATTCTTTGATTTCGGTGATGGTTAGGTTCAGATGGGTGAGGTTTGGTAGGATAAGAACTTTTTGTGGATATTTTGGCAATGTCGAATTCTCTGACTTCGGTGATGGTTAGGTTAGGTTAGGTTAGGTATTGTGAAGTAAGCACGTTTTGTGGATATTTTATCATTGTCTTATTCTTTGATTTCGGTGATGGTTAGGTTCAGATAAGTGAGGTTTGGTAGGATAAGAACTTTTTGTGGATATTTTGGCAATGTCGAATTCTCTGACTTCGGTGATGGTTAGGTTAGGTTGGGTTAGGTATTGTGAGGTAAACTCGTTTTGTGGATTATTTATCAATATCCAATTCTTTGATTTCGGTGATGGTTAGGTTCAGATGAGTGAGGTTTGGTAGGATAAGAACTTTTTGTGGATATTTTGGCAATGTCGAATTCTCTGACTTCGGTGATGGTTAGGTTAGGTTGGGTTAGGTATTGTGAAGTAAGCACGTTTTGTGGATATTTTATCATTGTCTAATTCTTTGATTTCGGTGATGGTTAGGTTCAGATAAGTGAGGTTTGGTAGGATAAGAACTTTTTGTGGATATTTTGGCAATGTCGAATTCTCTGAATTCGGTGATGGTTAGGTTAGGTTGGGTTAGGTATTGTGAGGTAAACTCGTTTTGTGGATTATTTACAATATCCAATTCTTTGATTTCGGTGATGGTTAGGTTCAGATGGGTGAGGTTTTGTAGGATAAGAACTTTTTGTGGATATTTTGGCAATGTCGAATTCTCTGACTTCGGTGATGGTTAGGTTAGGTTGGATAAGATATTGTGAGATAGGCACGTTTTGTGGATATTTTATTAATGTCCAATTCTTTGATTTCGGTGATGGTTAGGTTCAGATGGGTGAGGTTTGGTAGGATAAGAACTTTTTGTGGATATTTTGGCAATGTCGAATTCTCTGACTTCGGTGATGGTTAGGTTAGGTTGGGTTAGGTATTGTGAAGTAAGCACGTTTTGTGGATATTTTATCATTGTCTAATTCTTTGATTTCGTTGATGGTTAGGTTCAGATAAGTGAGGTTTGGTAGGATAAGAACTTTTTGTGGATATTTTGGCAATGTCGAATTCTCTGACTTCGGTGATGGTTAGGTTAGGTTGGGTTAGGTATGGTGAGGGAAGCACGTTTTGTGGATATTTGGCAATGTCGAATTCTTTGATTTCAGTGATGGTTAGGTTCAGATGGGAGAGGTTTGGTAGGATAAGAACTTTTTGTGGATATTTTGGCAATGTCGAATTCTTTGACTTCGGTGATGATAAGGTTAGGTTGGGTTAAATATGGTGAGGTAAGCACGTTTTGTGGATATTTTGGCAATGTCTAATTCTTTGATTTCGGTGATGGTAAGGTTCAGATGGGTGAGGTTTGGTAGGATAAGAACTTTTTGTGGATATTTTGGCAATGTCGAATTCTCTGACTTCGGTGATAGTTAGGTTAGGTTGGGTTAGGTATTGTGAGGTAAGCACGTTTTGTGGATTATTTATCATTGTCTAATTCTTTGATTTCGGTGATGGTTAGGTTCAGATAAGTGAGGTTTGGTAGGATAAGAACTTTTTGTGGATATTTTGGCAATGTCGAATTCTCTGACTTCGGTGATGGTTAGGTTAGGTTGGGTTAAGTATTGTGAGGTAAGCACGTTTTGTGGATATTTTGGCAAACCTAATTCTTTAATTTCGGTGATGGTTAGGTTCAGATGGGTGAGGTTTGGTAGGATAAGAACTTTTTGTGGATATTTTGGCATTGTCGAATTCTCTGACTTCGGTGATGGTTAGGTTAGGTTGGGTTAGGTACTGTGAGGTAAGCATGTTTTGTAGATATTTTGGCAATGTCTATTTCTTTAATTTCGTTGATGGTTAGGCTCAGATGGGTGAGGTTTGGTAGGATAAGAACTTTTTGTGGATATTTTGGCAATTTCGAATTCTCTGACTTCGGTGATGGTTAGGTTAGCTTGGGTTAGGTATTGTGAGGTAAACACGTTTTGTGGATATTTTGGCAAGCCTAATTCTTTAATTTCGGTGATGGTTAGGTTCAGATAAGTGAGGTTTGGTAGGATAAGAACTTTTTGTGGATATTTTGGCAATGTCGAATTCTCTAACTTCGGTGATGGTTAGGTTAGGTTGGGTTAAGTATTGTGAGGTAAGCACGTTTTGTGGATATTTTGGCAAACCTAATTCTTTAATTTCGGTGATGGTTAGGTTCAGATGGGTGAGGTTTGGTAGGATAAGAACTTTTTGTGGATATTTTGGCATTGTCGAATTCTCTGACTTCGGTGATGGTTAGGTTAGGTTAGGTTAGGTACTGTGAGGTAAGCATGTTTTGTAGATATTTTGGCAATGTCTATTTCTTTAATTTCGTTGATGGTTAGGCTCAGATGGGTGAGGTTTGGTAGGATAAGAACTTTTTGTGGATATTTTGGCAATTTCGAATTCTCTGACTTCGGTGATGGTTAGGTTAGGTTGGGTTCGGTATTGTGAAGTAAGCACGTTTTGTGGATATTTTATCATTGTCTAATTCTTTGATTTCGGTGATGGTTAGGTTCAGATAAGTGAGGTTTGGTAGGATAAGAACTTTTTGTGGATATTTTGGCAATGTCGAATTCTCTGACTTCGGTGATGGTTAGGTTAGGTTGGGTTAAGTATTGTGAGGTAAGCACGTTTTGTGGATATTTTGGCAAACCTAATTCTTTAATTTCGGTGATGGTTAGGTTCAGATGGGTGAGGTTTGGTAGGATAAGAACTTTTTGTGGATATTTTGGCATTGTCGAATTCTCTGACTTCGGTGATGGTTAGGTTAGGTTGGGTTAGGTACTGTGAGGTAAGCATGTTTTGTAGATATTTTGGCAATGTCTATTTCTTTAATTTCGTTGATGGTTAGGCTCAGATGGGTGAGGTTTGGTAGGATAAGAACTTTTTGTGGATATTTTGGCAATATCGAATTCTCTGACTTCGGTGATGGTTAGGTTAGGTTGGGTTAGGTTTTGTGAGGTAAACACGTTTTGTGGATATTTTGGCAAGCCTAATTCTTTAATTTCGGTGATGGTTAGGTTCAGATGGGTGAGGTTTGGTAGGATAAGAACTTTTTGTGGATATTTTGGCATTGTCGAATTCTCTGACTTCGGTGATGGTTAGGTTAGGTTGGGTTAGGTACTGTGAGGTAAGCATGTTTTGTAGATATTTTGGCAATGTCTAATTCTTTAATTTCGTTGATGGTTAGGCTCAGATGGGTGAGGTTTGGTAGGATAAGAACTTTTTGTGGATATTTTGGCAATGTCGAATTCTCGGACTTCGGTGATGGTAAGGTTAGGTTAGGTTAGGTATGGTGAGGGAAGCACGTTTTGTGGATATTTTGGCAATGTCGAATTCTTTGATTTCAGTGATGGTTAGGTTCAGATGGGAGAGGTTTGGTAGGATAAGAACTTTTTGTGGATATTTTGGCAATGACGAATTCTTTGACTTCGGTGATGATAAGGTTAGGTTGGGTTAAATATGGTGAGGTAAGCACGTTTTGTGGATATTTTATCATTGTCTAATTCTTTGATTTCGGTGATGGTTAGGTTCAGATAAGTGAGGTTTGGTAGGATAAGAACTTTTTATGGATATTTTGGCAATGTCGAATTCTCTGACTTCGGTGATGGTTAGGTTAGGTTGGGTTAGGTATTGTGAGGTAAACTCGTTTTGTGGATTATTTATCAATATCCAATTCTTTGAATTCGGTGATGGTTAGGTTCAGATGGGTGAGGTTTTGTAGGATAAGAACTTTTTGTGGATATTTTGGCAATGTCGAATTCTCTGACTTCGGTGATGGTTAGGTTAGGTTGGGTTAGGTATTGTGAAGTAAGCACGTTTTATGGATATTTTGTCAAGCCTAATTCTTTGATTTCGGTGATGGTTAGGTTCAGATGGGTGAGGTTTGGTAGGATAAGAACTTTTTGTGGATATTTTGGCAATGTCGAATTCTCTGACTTCGGTGATGGTTAGATTAGGTTGGGTTAGGTATTGTGAAGTAAGCACGTTTTGTGGATATTTTATCATTGTCTAATTCTTTGATTTCGGTGATGGTTAGGTTCAGATAAGTGAGGTTTGGTAGGATAAGAACTTTTTGTGGATATTTTGGCAATGTCGAATTCTCTGACTTCGGTGATGGTTAGGTTAGGTTGGGTTAGGTATTGTGAGGTAAACTCGTTTTGTGGATTATTTATCAATATCCAATTCTTTGATTTCGGTGATGGTTAGGTTCAGATGGGTGAGGTTTTGTAGGATAAGAACTTTTTGTGGATATTTTGGCAATGTCGAATTCTCAGACTTCGGTGATGGTTAGGTTAGGTTGGGTTAGGTATTGTGAGGTAAGCACGTTTTGTGGATATTTTGTCAAGCCTAATTCTTTGATTTCGGTGATGGTTAGGTTTAGATGGGTGAGGTTTGGTAGGATAAGAACTTTTTGTGGATATTTTGGCATTGTCGAATTCTCTGACTTCGGTGATGGTTAGGTTAGGTTGGGTTAGGTATTGTGAGGTAAGCATGTTTTGTAGATATTTTGGCAATGTCTAATTCTTTAATTTCGTTGATGGTTAGGCTCAGATGGGTGAGGTTTGGTAGGATAAGAACTTTTTGTGGATATTTTGGCAATGTCGAATTCTCTGACTTCGGTGATGGTTAGGTTAGGTTAGGTTAGGTATTGTGAGGTAAGCACGTTTTGTGGAGATTTTGGCAATGTCGAACTCTTTAATTTCGGTGATGGTTAGGTTCAGATGGGTGAGGTTTGGTAGGATAAGAACTTTTTGTGGATATTTTGGCAATGTCGAATTCTCTGACTTCGGTGATGGTTAGGTTAGGTTGGATAAAGTATAGTGAGGAAAGCTCGTTATGTGGATATTTTGGCAATGTCCATTAATTCGATTTCGGTGATGGTTAGGTTCAGATGCTTAGGTTTGGTGGGGTATTAATTTTTTTTGGATATTTTGGCAATGTTGGATTCTCTGACTTCGGTGATGGTTAGGTTAGGTTGGGTTAGGTATTGTGAGGTAAGTACGTTTTGTGGATATTTTGGCAATGTCCAATTCTTTGATTTCGGTGATGGTTAGGTTCAGATGGGTGAGGTTTGGTAGGATAAGAACTTTTTGTGGATATTTTGGCAATGTCGAATTCTCTGACTTCGGTGATGGTTAGGTTAGGTTGGGTTCGGTATTGTGAAGTAAGCACGTTTTGTGGATATTTTATCATTGTCTAATTCTTTGATTTCGGTGATGGTTAGGTTCAGATAAGTGAGGTTTGGTAGGATAAGAACTTTTTGTGGATATTTTGGCAATGTCGAATTCTCTGACTTCGGTGATGGTTAGGTTAGGTTGGGTTAAGTATTGTGAGGTAAGCACGTTTTGTGGATATTTTGGCAAACCTAATTCTTTAATTTCGGTGATGGTTAGGTTCAGATGGGTGAGGTTTGGTAGGATAAGAACTTTTTGTGGATATTTTGGCATTGTCGAATTCTCTGACTTCGGTGATGGTTAGGTTAGGTTGGGTTAGGTACTGTGAGGTAAGCATGTTTTGTAGATATTTTGGCAATGTCTATTTCTTTAATTTCGTTGATGGTTAGGCTCAGATGGGTGAGGTTTGGTAGGATAAGAACTTTTTGTGGATATTTTGGCAAATTTCGAATTCTCTGACTTCGGTGATGGTTAGGTTAGGTTGGGTTAGGTATTGTGAGGTAAACACGTTTTGTGGATATTTTATCATTGTCCAATTCTTTGATTTCGGTGATAGTTAGGTTCAGATAAGTGAGGTTTGGTAGGATAAGAACTTTTTGTGGATATTTTGGCAATGTCGAATTCTCTGACTTCGGTGATGGTTAGGTTAGGTTGGATAAGGTATAGTGAGGAAAGCTCGTTTTGTGGATATTTTGGCAATGTCCATTAATTCGATTTCGGTGATGGTTAGGTTCAGATGCTTAGGTTTGGTGGGGTATTAATTTTTTTTGGATATTTTGGCAATGTTGGATTTTCTGACTTCGGTGATGGTAAGGTTAGGTTGGGTTAGGTACTGTGAGGTAAGCATGTTTTGTAGATATTTTGGCAATGTCTAATTCTTTAATTTCGTTGATGGTTAGGCTCAGATGGGTGAGGTTTGGTAGGATAAGAACTTTTTGTGGATATTTTGGCAATATCGATTTCTCTGACTTCGGTGATGGTTAGGTTAGGTTGGGTTAGGTATTGTGAGGTAAGCACGTTTTGTGGATTATTTATCAATGTCCATTTCTTTGATTTCGGTGATGGTTAGGTTCAGATGGGTGAGGTTTTGTAGGATAAGAACTTTTTGTGGATATTTTGGCAATGTCGAATTCTCTGACTTCGGTGATGGTTAGGTTAGGTTGGGTTAGGTATTGTGAGGTAAGCACGTTTTGTGGATATTTTGTCAAGCCTAATTCTTTGATTTCGGTGATGGTTAGGTTCAGATGGGTGAGGTTTGGTAGGATAAGAACTTTTTGTGGATATTTTGGCATTGTCGAATTCTCTGACTTCAGTGATGGTAAGGTTAGGTTGGGTTAGGTACTTTGAGGTAAACATGTTTTGTAGATATTTTGGCAATGTCTAATTCTTTAATTTCGTTGATGGTTAGGCTCAGATGGGTGAGGTTTGGTAGGATAAGAACTTTTTGTGGATATTTTGGCAATGTCGAATTCTCTGACTTCGGTGATGGTTAGGTTAGGTTGGGTTAGGAACTGTGAGGTAAGCATGTTTTGTAGATATTTTGGCAATGTCTTATTCTTTAATTTCGTTGATGGTTAGGCTCAGATGGGTGAGGTTTGGTAGGATAAGAACTTTTTGTGGATATTTTGGCAATATCGATTTCTCTGACTTCGGTGATTGTTAGGTTAGGTTGGGTTAGTTATTGTGAGGTAAGCACGTTTTGTGGATATTTTATCATTGTCCAATTCTATGATTTCGGTGATAGTTAGGTTCAGATAAGTGAGGTTTGGTAGGATAAGAACTTTTTGTGGATATTTTGGCAATGTCGAATTCTCTGACTTCGGTGATGGTTAGGTTAGGTTGGGTTAGGTATTGTGAGGTAAGCACGTTTCGTGGATATTTTGGCAATGCCTAATTCTTTAATTTCGGTGATGGTTAGGTTAGGTTGGGTTAGGTATTGTGAGGTAAGCCCGTTTTGTGGATATTTTATCATTGTCCAATTCTTTGATTTCGGTGATGGTTAGGTTCAGATAAGTGAGGTTTGGTAGGATAAGAACTTTTTGTGGATATTTTGGCAATGTCGAATTCTCTAACTTCGGTGATGGTTAGGTTAGGTTGGATAAGGTATAGTGAGGAAAGCTCGTTTTGTGGATATTTTAGCATTGTCCATTAATTCGATTTCGGTGATGGTTAGGTTCAGATGCTTAGGTTTGGTGGGGTATTAATTTTTTTTGGATATTTTGGCAATGTTGGATTCTCTGACTTCGGTGATGGTTAGGTTAGGTTGGGTTAGGTATTGTGAGGTAAGCACGTTTTGTGGATATTTTACAATGTCCAATTCTTTGATTTCGGTGATGGTTAGGTTCAGATGGGTAAGGTTTGGTAGGATAAGAACTTTTTGTGGATATTTTGGCAATGTCGAATTCTCTAACTTCGGTGATGGTTAGGTTAGGTTGGATAAGGTATAGTGAGGTAAGCACGTTTTGTGGATATTTTGTCAAGCCTAATTCTTTGATTTCGGTGATGGTTAGGTTCAGATGGGTGAGGTTTGGTAGGATAAGAACTTTTTGTGGATATTTTGGCATTGTCGAATTCTTTAATTTCGGTGATGGTTAGGTTCAGATGGGTGAGGTTTGGTAGGATAAGAACTTTTTGTGGATATTTTGGCATTGTCGAATTCTCTGACTTCGGTGATGGTCAGGTTAGGTTGGGTTAGGTACTGTGAGGTAAGCATGTTTTGTAGATATTTTGGCAATGTCTAATTCTTTAATTTCGTTGATAGTTAGGCTCAGATGGGTGAGGTTTGGTAGGATAAGAACTTTTTGTGGATATTTTGGCAATGTCGAATTCTCTGACTTCGGTGATGGTTAGGTTAGGTTGGGTTAGGTATTGTGAGGTAAGTACGTTTTGTGGATATTTTGGCAATGTCCATTCCTTTGATTTCGGTGATGGTTAGGTTCAGATGGGTGAGGTTTGGTAGGATAAGAACTTTTTGTGGATATTTTGGCAATGTCGAAATCTCTGACTTCGGTGATGGTAAGGTTAGGTTGGGTTAGGTATTGTGAGGTAAGCACGTTTTGTGGATATTTTGTCAAGCCTTATTCTTTGATTTCGGTGATGGTTAGGTTCAGATGGGTGAGGTTTGTTAGGATAAGAACTTTTTGTGGATATTTTGGCATTGTCGAATTCTCTGACTTCGGTGATGGTTAGGTTAGGTTGGGTTAGGTACTGTGAGGTAAACATGTTTTGTAGATATTTTAGCAATGTCTAATTCTTTAATTTCGTTGATGGTTAGGCTCAGATGGGTGAGGTTTGGTAGGATAAGAACTTTTTGTGGATATTTTGGCAATGTTGAATTCTCTGACTTCGGTGATGGTTAGGTTAGGTTAGGTTAGGTATTGTGAGGTAAGCACGTTTTGTGGATATTTTCGCAATGTCCAATTCTTTGATTTCGGTGATGGTTAGGTTCAGATGGGTGAGGTTTGGTAGGATAAGAACTTTTTGTGGATATTTTGGCAATGTCGAATTCTCTGACTTCGGTGATGGTAAGGTTAGGTTGGATAAAGTATAGTGAAGAAAGCTCGTTTTGTGGATATTTTGGCAATGTCCATTAATTCGATTTCGGTGATGGTTAGGTTCAGATGCTTAGGTTTGTTGGGGTATTAATTTTTTTTGGATATTTTGGCAATGTTGGATTCTCTGACTTCGGTGATGGTTAGGTCAGGTTGGGTTAGGTATTGTGAGGTAAGCACGTTTTGTGGATATTTTATCATTGTCTAATTCTTTGATTTCGGTGATGGTTAGGTTCAGATAAGTGAGGTTTGGTAGGATAAGAACTTTTTGTGGATATTTTGGCAATGTCGAATTCTCTGACTTCGGTGATGGTTAGGTTAGGTTGGGTTAGGTATTGTGAGGTAAGCACGTTTTGTGGATATTTTATCATTGTCTAATTCTTTGATTTCGGTGATGGTTAGGTTCAGATAAGTGAGGTTTGGTAGGATAAGAACTTTTTGTGGATATTTTGGCAATGTCGAATTCTCTGACTTCGGTGATGGTTAGGTTAGGTTGGGTTAGGTATTGTGAGGTAAACACGTTTTGTGGATATTTTGGCAAGCCTAATTCTTTAATTTCGTTGATGGTTAGGCTCATATGGGTGAGGTTTGGTAGGATAAGAACTTTTTTGTGGATATTTTGGCAATGTCGAATTCTCGGACTTCGGTGATGGTAAGGTTAGGTTGGGTTAGGTATGGTGAGGGAAGCACGTTTTGTGGATATTTTGGCAATGTCGAATTCTTTGATTTCAGTGATGGTTAGGTTCAGTTGGGAGAGGTTTGGTAGGATAAGTACTTTTTGTGGATATTTTGGCAATGTCGAATTCTTTGACTTCGGTGATGATAAGGTTAGGTTGGGTTAAATATGGTGAGGTAAGCACGTTATGTGGATATTTTGGCAATGTCTAATTCTTTGATTTCGGTGATGGTTAGGTTCAGATGGGTGAGGTTTGGTAGGATAAGAACTTTTGTGGATATTTTGGCAATGTCGAATTCTCTGACTTCGGTGATAGTTAGGTAAGGTTGGGTTAGGTATTGTGAGGATAGCACGTTTTGTGGATTATTTATCAATGTCCAATTCTTTGATTTCGGTGATGGTTAGGTTCAGATGGGTGAGGTTTTGTAGGATAAGAAATTTTTGTGGATATTTTGGCAATGTCGAATTCTCTGACTTCGGTGATGGTTAGGTTAGGTTGGATAAGGTATAGTGAGGTAAGCACGTTTTGTGGATATTTTCGCAATGTCTAATTCTTTGATTTCGGTGATCGTTAGGTTCAGATGGGTGAAATTTGGTAGGATAAGAACTTTTTGTGGATATTTTGGCAATGTCGAATTCTCTGACTTCGGTGATGGTTAGGTTAGGTTGGGTTAGGTATTGTGAGGTAAGCACGTTTTGTGGATATTGTATCATTGTCCAATTCTTTGATTTCAGTGATGGTTAGGTTCAGATAAGTGAGGTTTGGTAGAATAAGAACTTTTTGTGGATATTTTGGCAATGTCGAATTCTCTGACTTCGGTGATGGTTAGGTTAGGTTGGTTTAGGTATTGTGAAGTAAGCACGTTTTGTGGATATTTTTGCAATGTCCAATTCTTTGATTTCGGTGATGGTTAGGTTCAGATGGGTGAGGTTCTGTAGGATAAGAACTTTTTGTGGATATTTTGGCAATGTCGAATTCTCTGACTTCAGTGATGGTTAGGTTAGGTTGGATAAGATATTGTGAGATAGGCACGTTTTGTGGATATTTTATTAATGTCCAATTCTTTGATTTCGGTGATGGTTAGGTTCAGATGGGTGAGGTTTGGTAGGATAAGAACTTTTTGTGGATATTTTGGCAATGTCGAATTCTCTGACTTCGGTGATGGTTAGGTTAGGTTGGGTTAGGTATTGTGAAGTAAGCACGTTTTGTGGATATTTTATCATTGTCTAATTCTTTGATTTCGGTGATGGTTAGGTTCAGATAAGTGAGGTTTGGTAGGATAAGAACTTTTTGTGGATATTTTGGCAATGTCGAATTCTCTGACTTCGGTGATGGTTAGGTTAGGTTGGGTTAAGTATTGTGAGGTAAGCACGTTTTGTGGATATTTTGGCAAGCCTAATTCTTTAATTTCGGTGATGGTTAGGTTCAGATGGGTGAGGTTTGGTAGGATAAGAACTTTTTGTGGATATTTTGGCATTGTCGAATTCTCTGACTTCGGTGATGGTTAGGTTAAGTTGGATAAGGTATAGTGAGGTAAGCACGTTTTGTGGATATTTTGGTAATGTCCATTTCTTCGATTTCGGTGATGGTTAGGTTCAGATGGGTGAGGTTTGGTGGGGTATGAACTTTTTGTGGATATTTTGGCAATGTTGAATTCTCTGACTTCGGTGATGGTTAGGTTAGGTTGGATAAGATATTGTGAGATAGGCACGTTTTGTGGATATTTTATTAATGTCCAATTCTTTGATTTCGGTGATGGTTAGGTTCAGATGGGTGAGGTTTGGTAGGATAAGAACTTTTTGTGGATATTTTGGCAATGTCGAATTCTCTGACTTCGGTGATGGTTAGGTTAGGTTGGGTTAGGTATTGTGAAGAAAGCACGTTTTGTGGATATTTTATCATTGTCTAATTCTTTGATTTCGGTGATGGTTAGGTTCAGATAAGTGAGGTTTGGTAGGATAAGAACTTTTTGTGGATATTTTGGCAATGTCGAATTCTCTGACTTCGGTGATGGTTAGGTTAGGTTGGGTTAAGTATTGTGAGGTAAGCACGTTTTGTGGATATTTTGGCAAGCCTAATTCTTTAATTTCGGTGATGGTTAGGTTCAGATGAGTGAGGTTTGGTAGGATAAGAACTTTTTGTGGATATTTTGGCATTGTCGAATTCTCTGACTTCGGTGATGGTTAGGTTAAGTTGGATAAGGTATAGTGAGGTAAGCACGTTTTGTGGAGATTTTGGCAATGTCGAATTCTTTAATTTCGGTGATGGTTAGGTTCAGATGGGTGAGGTTTGGTAGGATAAGAACTTTTTGTGGATATTTTGGCAATGTCGAATTCTCTGACTTCAGTGATGGTTAGGTTAGGTTGGATAAAGTATAGTGAGGAAAGCTCGTTTTGTAGATATTTTGGCAATGTCCATTTTTTCGATTTCGGTGATGGTTAGGTTCAGATGCTTAGGTTTGGTGGGGTATTAATTTTTTTTGGATATTTTGGCAATGTTGGATTCTCTGACTTCGGTGATGGTTAGGTAAGGTTGGGTTAGGTATTGTGAGGTAAGTACGTTTTGTGGATATTTTGGCAATGTCCAATTCTTTGATTTCGGTGATGGTTAGGTTCAGATGGGTGAGGTTTGGTAGGATAAGAACTTTTTGTGGATATTTTGGCAATGTCGAATTCTCTGACTTCGGTGATGGTTAGGTTAGGTTGGGTTAGGTATTGTGAAGTAAGCACGTTTTGTGGATATTTTATCATTGTCTAATTCTTTGATTTCGGTGATGGTTAGGTTCAGATAAGTGAGGTTTGGTAGGATAAGAACTTTTTGTGGATATTTTGGCAATGTCGAATTCTCTGACTTCGGTGATGGTTAGGTTAGGTTGGGTAAGGTATTGTGAGGTACACTCGTTTTGTGGATTATTTATCAATATCCAATTTTTTGATTTCGGTGATGGTTAGGTTCAGATGGGTGAGGTTTGGTAGGATAAGAACTTTTTGTGGATATTTTGGCAATGTCGAATTCTCTGACTTCGGTGATGGTTAGGTTAGGTTGAGTTAGGTATTGTGAGGTAAGCACGTTTTATGGATATTTTGTCAAGCCTAATTCTTTGATTTCGGTGATGGTTAGGTTCAGATGGGTGAGGTTTGGTAGGATAAGAACTTTTTGTGGATATTTTGGCATTGTCGAATTCTCTGACTTCGGTGATGGTTAGGTTAGGTTGGGTTAGGTACTGTGAGGTAAGCATGTTTTGTAGATATTTTGGCAATGTCTTATTCTTTAATTTCGTTGATGGTTAGGCTCAGATGGGTGAGGTTTGGTAGGATAAGAACTTTTTGTGGATATTTTGGCAATGTCGAATTCTCTGACTTCGGTGATGGTTAGGTTAGGTTGGGTTAGGTATTGTGAAGTAAGCACGTTTTATGGATATTTTGTCAAGCCTAATTCTTTGATTTCGGTGATGGTTAGGTTCAGATAAGTGAGGTTTGGTAGGATAAGAACTTTTTGTGGATATTTTGGCAATGTCGAATTCTCTGACTTCGGTGATGGTTAGGTTAGGTTGGGTTAGGTATTGTGAGGTAAACTCGTTTTGTGGATTATTTATCAATATCCAATTCTTTGATTTCGGTGATGGTTAGGTTCAGATGGGTGAGGTTTGGTAGGATAAGAACTTTTTGTGGATATTTTGGCAATGTCGAATTCTCTGACTTCGGTGATGGTTAGGTTAGGTTAGGTTAGGTATTGTGAAGTAAGCACGTTTTGTGGATATTTTATCATTGTCTTATTCTTTGATTTCGGTGATGGTTAGGTTCAGATAAGTGAGGTTTGGTAGGATAAGAACTTTTTGTGGATATTTTGGCAATGTCGAATTCTCTGACTTCGGTGATGGTTAGGTTAGTTTGGGTTAGGTATTGTGAGGTAAACTCGTTTTGTGGATTATTTATCAATATCCAATTCTTTGATTTCGGTGATGGTTAGGTTCAGATGAGTGAGGTTTGGTAGGATAAGAACTTTTTGTGGATATTTTGGCAATGTCGAATTCTCTGACTTCGGTGATGGTTAGGTTAGGTTGGGTTAGGTATTGTGAAGTAAGCACGTTTTGTGGATATTTTATCATTGTCTAATTCTTTGATTTCGGTGATGGTTAGGTTCAGATAAGTGAGGTTTGGTAGGATAAGAACTTTTTGTGGATATTTTGGCAATGTCGAATTCTCTGACTTCGGTGATGGTTAGGTTAGGTTGGGTTAAGTATTGTGAGGTAAGCACGTTTTGTGGATATTTTGGCAAGCCTAATTCTTTAATTTCGGTGATGGTTAGGTTCAGATGGGTGAGGTTTGGTAGGATAAGAACTTTTGTGGATATTTTGGCAATGTCGAATTCTCTGACTTCGGTGATAGTTAGGTTAGGTTGGGTTAGGTATTGTGAGGATAGCACGTTTTGTGGATTATTTATCAATGTCCAATTCTTTGATTTCGGTGATGGTTAGGTTCAGATGGGTGAGGTTTTGTAGGATAAGAAATTTTTGTGGATATTTTGGCAATGTCGAATTCTCTGACTTCGGTGATGGTTAGGTTAGGTTGGATAAGGTATAGTGAGGTAAGCACGTTTTGTGGATATTTTGGCAATGTCTAATTCTTTGATTTCGGTGATCGTTAGGTTCAGATGGGTGAAATTTGGTAGGATAAGAACTTTTTGTGGATATTTTGGCAATGTCGAATTCTCTGACTTCGGTGATGGTTAGGTAAGGTTGGGTTAGGTATTGTGAGGTAAGCACGTTTTGTGGATATTGTATCATTGTCCAATTCTTTGATTTCAGTGATGGTTAGGTTCAGATAAGTGAGGTTTGGTAGAATAAGAACTTTTTGTGGATATTTTGGCAATGTCGAATTCTCTGACTTCGGTGATGGTTAGGTTAGGTTGGTTTAGGTATTGTGAAGTAAGCACGTTTTGTGGATATTTTTGCAATGTCCAATTCTTTGATTTCGGTGATGGTTAGGTTCAGATGGGTGAGGTTCTGTAGGATAAGAACTTTTTGTGGATATTTTGGCAATGTCGAATTCTCTGACTTCGGTGATGGTTAGGTTAGGTTGGATAAGATATTGTGAGATAGGCACGTTTTGTGGATATTTTATTAATGTCCAATTCTTTGATTTCGGTGATGGTTAGGTTCAGATGGGTGAGGTTTGGTAGGATAAGAACTTTTTGTGGATATTTTGGCAATGTCGAATTCTCTGACTTCGGTGATGGTTAGGTTAGGTTGGGTTAGGTATTGTGAAGTAAGCACGTTTTGTGGATATTTTATCATTGTCTAATTCTTTGATTTCGGTGATGGTTAGGTTCAGATAAGTGAGGTTTGGTAGGATAAGAACTTTTTGTGGATATTTTGGCAATGTCGAATTCTCTGACTTCGGTGATGGTTAGGTTAGGTTGGGTTAAGTATTGTGAGGTAAGCACGTTTTGTGGATATTTTGGCAAGCCTAATTCTTTAATTTCGGTGATGGTTAGGTTCAGATGGGTGAGGTTTGGTAGGATAAGAACTTTTTGTGGATATTTTGGCATTGTCGAATTCTCTGACTTCGGTGATGGTTAGGTTAAGTTGGATAAGGTATAGTGAGGTAAGCACGTTTTGTGGATATTTTGGTAATGTCCATTTCTTCGATTTCGGTGATGGTTAGGTTCAGATGGGTGAGGTTTGGTAGGATAAGAACTTTTTGTGGATATTTTGGCAATGTCGAATTCTCTGACTTCGGTGATGGTTAGGTTAGGTTGGGTTAGGTATTGTGAAGTAAGCACGTTTTGTGGATATTTTATCATTGTCTAATTCTTTGATTTCGGTGATGGTTAGGTTCAGATAAGTGAGGTTTGGTAGGATAAGAACTTTTTGTGGATATTTTGGCAATGTCGAATTCTCTGACTTCGGTGATGGTTAGGTTAGGTTGGGTAAGGTATTGTGAGGTACACTCGTTTTGTGGATTATTTATCAATATCCAATTTTTTGATTTCGGTGATGGTTAGGTTCAGATGGGTGAGGTTTGGTAGGATAAGAACTTTTTGTGGATATTTTGGCAATGTCGAATTCTCTGACTTCGGTGATGGTTAGGTTAGGTTGAGTTAGGTATTGTGAGGTAAGCACGTTTTATGGATATTTTGTCAAGCCTAATTCTTTGATTTCGGTGATGGTTAGGTTCAGATGGGTGAGGTTTGGTAGGATAAGAACTTTTTGTGGATATTTTGGCATTGTCGAATTCTCTGACTTCGGTGATGGTTAGGTTAGGTTGGGTTAGGTACTGTGAGGTAAGCATGTTTTGTAGATATTTTGGCAATGTCTTATTCTTTAATTTCGTTGATGGTTAGGCTCAGATGGGTGAGGTTTGGTAGGATAAGAACTTTTTGTGGATATTTTGGCAATGTCGAATTCTCTGACTTCGGTGATGGTTAGGTTAGGTTGGGTTAGGTATTGTGAAGTAAGCACGTTTTATGGATATTTTGTCAAGCCTAATTCTTTGATTTCGGTGATGGTTAGGTTCAGATAAGTGAGGTTTGGTAGGATAAGAACTTTTTGTGGATATTTTGGCAATGTCGAATTCTCTGACTTCGGTGATGGTTAGGTTAGGTTGGGTTAGGTATTGTGAGGTAAACTCGTTTTGTGGATTATTTATCAATATCCAATTCTTTGATTTCGGTGATGGTTAGGTTCAGATGGGTGAGGTTTGGTAGGATAAGAACTTTTTGTGGATATTTTGGCAATGTCGAATTCTCTGACTTCGGTGATGGTTAGGTTAGGTTAGGTTAGGTATTGTGAAGTAAGCACGTTTTGTGGATATTTTATCATTGTCTTATTCTTTGATTTCGGTGATGGTTAGGTTCAGATAAGTGAGGTTTGGTAGGATAAGAACTTTTTGTGGATATTTTGGCAATGTCGAATTCTCTGACTTCGGTGATGGTTAGGTTAGGTTGGGTTAGGTATTGTGAGGTAAACTCGTTTTGTGGATTATTTATCAATATCCAATTCTTTGATTTCGGTGATGGTTAGGTTCAGATGAGTGAGGTTTGGTAGGATAAGAACTTTTTGTGGATATTTTGGCAATGTCGAATTCTCTGACTTCGGTGATGGTTAGGTTAGGTTGGGTTAGGTATTGTGAAGTAAGCACGTTTTGTGGATATTTTATCATTGTCTAATTCTTTGATTTCGGTGATGGTTAGGTTCAGATAAGTGAGGTTTGGTAGGATAAGAACTTTTTGTGGATATTTTGGCAATGTCGAATTCTCTGACTTCGGTGATGGTTAGGTTAGGTTGGGTTAAGTATTGTGAGGTAAGCACGTTTTGTGGATATTTTGGCAAGCCTAATTCTTTAATTTCGGTGATGGTTAGGTTCAGATGGGTGAGGTTTGGTAGGATAAGAACTTTTGTGGATATTTTGGCAATGTCGAATTCTCTGACTTCGGTGATAGTTAGGTTAGGTTGGGTTAGGTATTGTGAGGATAGCACGTTTTGTGGATTATTTATCAATGTCCAATTCTTTGATTTCGGTGATGGTTAGGTTCAGATGGGTGAGGTTTTGTAGGATAAGAAATTTTTGTGGATATTTTGGCAATGTCGAATTCTCTGACTTCGGTGATGGTTAGGTTAGGTTGGATAAGGTATAGTGAGGTAAGCACGTTTTGTGGATATTTTGGCAATGTCTAATTCTTTGATTTCGGTGATCGTTAGGTTCAGATGGGTGAAATTTGGTAGGATAAGAACTTTTTGTGGATATTTTGGCAATGTCGAATTCTCTGACTTCGGTGATGGTTAGGTTAGGTTGGGTTAGGTATTGTGAGGTAAGCACGTTTTGTGGATATTGTATCATTGTCCAATTCTTTGATTTCAGTGATGGTTAGGTTCAGATAAGTGAGGTTTGGTAGAATAAGAACTTTTTGTGGATATTTTGGCAATGTCGAATTCTCTGACTTCGGTGATGGTTAGGTTAGGTTGGTTTAGGTATTGTGAAGTAAGCACGTTTTGTGGATATTTTTGCAATGTCCAATTCTTTGATTTCGGTGATGGTTAGGTTCAGATGGGTGAGGTTCTGTAGGATAAGAACTTTTTGTGGATATTTTGGCAATGTCGAATTCTCTGACTTCGGTGATGGTTAGGTTAGGTTGGATAAGATATTGTGAGATAGGCACGTTTTGTGGATATTTTATTAATGTCCAATTCTTTGATTTCGGTGATGGTTAGGTTCAGATGGGTGAGGTTTGGTAGGATAAGAACTTTTTGTGGATATTTTGGCAATGTCGAATTCTCTGACTTCGGTGATGGTTAGGTTAGGTTGGGTTAGGTATTGTGAAGTAAGCACGTTTTGTGGATATTTTATCATTGTCTAATTCTTTGATTTCGGTGATGGTTAGGTTCAGATAAGTGAGGTTTGGTAGGATAAGAACTTTTTGTGGATATTTTGGCAATGTCGAATTCTCTGACTTCGGTGATGGTTAGGTTAGGTTGGGTTAAGTATTGTGAGGTAAGCACGTTTTGTGGATATTTTGGCAAGCCTAATTCTTTAATTTCGGTGATGGTTAGGTTCAGATGGGTGAGGTTTGGTAGGATAAGAACTTTTTGTGGATATTTTGGCATTGTCGAATTCTCTGACTTCGGTGATGGTTAGGTTAAGTTGGATAAGGTATAGTGAGGTAAGCACGTTTTGTGGATATTTTGGTAATGTCCATTTCTTCGATTTCGGTGATGGTTAGGTTCAGATGGGTGAGGTTTGGTGGGGTATGAACTTTTTGTGGATATTTTGGCAATGTTGAATTCTCTGACTTCGGTGATGGTTAGGTTAGGTTGGATAAGATATTGTGAGATAGGCACGTTTTGTGGATATTTTATTAATGTCCAATTCTTTGATTTCGGTGATGGTTAGGTTCAGATGGGTGAGGTTTGGTAGGATAAGAACTTTTTGTGGATATTTTGGCAATGTCGAATTCTCTGACTTCGGTGATGGTTAGGTTAGGTTGGGTTAGGTATTGTGAAGAAAGCACGTTTTGTGGATATTTTATCATTGTCTAATTCTTTGATTTCGGTGATGGTTAGGTTCAGATAAGTGAGGTTTGGTAGGATAAGAACTTTTTGTGGATATTTTGGCAATGTCGAATTCTCTGACTTCGGTGATGGTTAGGTTAGGTTGGGTTAAGTATTGTGAGGTAAGCACGTTTTGTGGATATTTTGGCAAGCCTAATTCTTTAATTTCGGTGATGGTTAGGTTCAGATGAGTGAGGTTTGGTAGGATAAGAACTTTTTGTGGATATTTTGGCATTGTCGAATTCTCTGACTTCGGTGATGGTTAGGTTAAGTTGGATAAGGTATAGTGAGGTAAGCACGTTTTGTGGAGATTTTGGCAATGTCGAATTCTTTAATTTCGGTGATGGTTAGGTTCAGATGGGTGAGGTTTGGTAGGATAAGAACTTTTTGTGGATATTTTGGCAATGTCGAATTCTCTGACTTCAGTGATGGTTAGGTTAGGTTGGATAAAATATAGTGAGGAAAGCTCGTTTTGTAGATATTTTGGCAATGTCCATTTTTTCGATTTCGGTGATGGTTAGGTTCAGATGCTTAGGTTTGGTGGGGTATTAATTTTTTTTGGATATTTTGGCAATGTTGGATTCTCTGACTTCGGTGATGGTTAGGTAAGGTTGGGTTAGGTATTGTGAGGTAAGTACGTTTTGTGGATATTTTGGCAATGTCCAATTCTTTGATTTCGGTGATGGTTAGGTTCAGATGGGTGAGGTTTGGTAGGATAAGAACTTTTTGTGGATATTTTGGCAATGTCGAATTCTCTGACTTCGGTGATGGTTAGGTTAGGTTGGGTTAGGTATTGTGAAGTAAGCACGTTTTGTGGATATTTTATCATTGTCTAATTCTTTGATTTCGGTGATGGTTAGGTTCAGATAAGTGAGGTTTGGTAGGATAAGAACTTTTTGTGGATATTTTGGCAATGTCGAATTCTCTGACTTCGGTGATGGTTAGGTTAGGTTGGGTAAGGTATTGTGAGGTACACTCGTTTTGTGGATTATTTATCAATATCCAATTTTTTGATTTCGGTGATGGTTAGGTTCAGATGGGTGAGGTTTGGTAGGATAAGAACTTTTTGTGGATATTTTGGCAATGTCGAATTCTCTGACTTCGGTGATGGTTAGGTTAGGTTGAGTTAGGTATTGTGAGGTAAGCACGTTTTATGGATATTTTGTCAAGCCTAATTCTTTGATTTCGGTGATGGTTAGGTTCAGATGGGTGAGGTTTGGTAGGATAAGAACTTTTTGTGGATATTTTGGCATTGTCGAATTCTCTGACTTCGGTGATGGTTAGGTTAGGTTGGGTTAGGTACTGTGAGGTAAGCATGTTTTGTAGATATTTTGGCAATGTCTTATTCTTTAATTTCGTTGATGGTTAGGCTCAGATGGGTGAGGTTTGGTAGGATAAGAACTTTTTGTGGATATTTTGGCAATGTCGAATTCTCTGACTTCGGTGATGGTTAGGTTAGGTTGGGTTAGGTATTGTGAAGTAAGCACGTTTTATGGATATTTTGTCAAGCCTAATTCTTTGATTTCGGTGATGGTTAGGTTCAGATAAGTGAGGTTTGGTAGGATAAGAACTTTTTGTGGATATTTTGGCAATGTCGAATTCTCTGACTTCGGTGATGGTTAGGTTAGGTTGGGTTAGGTATTGTGAGGTAAACTCGTTTTGTGGATTATTTATCAATATTTAATTCTTTGATTTCGGTGATGGTTAGGTTCAGATGGGTGAGGTTTGGTAGGATAAGAACTTTTTGTGGATATTTTGGCAATGTCGAATTCTCTGACTTCGGTGATGGTTAGGTTAGGTTAGGTTAGGTATTGTGAAGTAAGCACGTTTTGTGGATATTTTATCATTGTCTTATTCTTTGATTTCGGTGATGGTTAGGTTCAGATAAGTGAGGTTTGGTAGGATAAGAACTTTTTGTGGATATTTTGGCAATGTCGAATTCTCTGACTTCGGTGATGGTTAGGTTAGGTTGGGTTAGGTATTGTGAGGTAAACTCGTTTTGTGGATTATTTATCAATATCCAATTCTTTGATTTCGGTGATGGTTAGGTTCAGATGAGTGAGGTTTGGTAGGATAAGAACTTTTTGTGGATATTTTGGCAATGTCGAATTCTCTGACTTCGGTGATGGTTAGGTTAGGTTGGGTTAGGTATTGTGAAGTAAGCACGTTTTGTGGATATTTTATCATTGTCTAATTCTTTGATTTCGGTGATGGTTAGGTTCAGATAAGTGAGGTTTGGTAGGATAAGAACTTTTTGTGGATATTTTGGCAATGTCGAATTCTCTGACTTCGGTGATGGTTAGGTTAGGTTGGGTTAGGTATTGTGAGGTAAACTCGTTTTGTGGATTATTTATCAATATCCAATTCTTTGATTTCGGTGATGGTTAGGTTCAGATGGGTGAGGTTTTGTAGGATAAGAACTTTTTGTGGATATTTTGGCAATGTCGAATTCTCTGACTTCGGTGATGGTTAGGTTAGGTTGGGTTAGGTATTGTGAGGTAAGCACGTTTTATGGATATTTTGTCAAGCCTTATTCTTTGATTTCGGTGATGGTTAGGTTCAGATGGGTGAGGTTTGGTAGGATAAGAACTTTTTGTGGATATTTTGGCATTGTCGAACTCTCTGACTTCGGTGATGGTTAGGTTAGGTTAGGTTAGGTATTGTGAGGTACGCACGTTTTGTGGATTTTTTGTCAAATCTAATTCTTTGATTTCGGTGATGGTTAGGTTCAGATGGGTGAGGTTTGGTAGGATAAGAACTTTTTGTGGATATTTTGGCAATGTCGAATTCTCTGACTTCGGTGATGGTTAGGTTAGGTTGGGTTAGGTATTGTGAAGTAAGCACGTTTTATGGATATTTTGTCAAGCCTAATTCTTTGATTTCGGTGATGGTTAGGTTCAGATAAGTGAGGTTTGGTAGGATAAGAACTTTTTGTGGATATTTTGGCAATGTCGAATTCTCTGACTTCGGTGATGGTTTGGTTAGGTTGGGTTAGGTATTGTGAGGTAAACACGTTTTGTGGATATTTTGGCAAGCCTAATTCTTTAATTTCTGTGATGGTTAGGTTCAGATGGGTGAGGTTTGGTAGGATAAGAACTTTTTGTGGATATTTTAGCAATGTCGAATTCTCTGACTTCGGTGATGGTTAGGTTAGGTTGGGTTAGGTATTGTGAAGTAAGCACGTTTTATGGATATTTTGTCAAGCCTAATTCTTTGATTTCGGTGATGGTTAGGTTCAGATAAGTGAGGTTTGGTAGGATAAGAACTTTTTGTGGATATTTTGGCAATGTCGAATTCTCTGACTTCGGTGATGGTAAGGTTAGGTTGGGTTAGGTATTGTGAGGTAAACTCGTTTTGTGGATTATTTATCAATATCCAATTCTTTGATTTCGGTGATGGTTAGGTTCAGATGGGTGAGGTTTTGTAGGATAAGAACTTTTTGTGGATATTTTGGCAATGTCAAATTCTCTGACTTCGGTGATGGTTAGGTTAGGTTGGGTTAGGTATTGTGAGGTAAGCACGTTTTATGGATATTTTGTCAAGCCTAATTCTTTGATTTCGGTGATGGTTAGGTTCAGATGGGTGAGGTTTGGTAGGATAAGAACTTTTTGTGGATATTTTGGCAATGTCGAATTCTCTGACTTCGGTGATGGTTAGGTTAGGTTGGATGAAGTATAGTGAGGAAAGCTCGTTATGTGGATATTTTGGCAATGTCCATTAATTCGATTTCGGTGATGGTTAGGTTCAGATGCTTAGGTTTGGTGGGGTATTAATTTTTTTGGATATTTTGGCAATGTTGGATTCTCTGACTTCGGTGATGGTTAGGTTAGGTTGGGTTAGGTATTGTGAGGTAAGTACGTTTTGTGGATATTTTGGCAATGTCCAATTCTTTGATTTCGGTGATGGTTAGGTTCAGATGGGTGAGGTTTGGTAGGATAAGAACTTTTTGTGGATATTTTGGCAATGTCGAATTCTCTGACTTCGGTGATGGTTAGGTTAGGTTGGGTTCGGTATTGTGAAGTAAGCACGTTTTGTGGATATTTTATCATTGTCTAATTCTTTGATTTCGGTGATGGTTAGGTTCAGATAAGTGAGGTTTGGTAGGATAAGAACTTTTTGTGGATATTTTGGCAATGTCGAATTCTCTGACTTCGGTGATGGTTAGGTTAGGTTGGGTTTAGTATTGTGAGGTAAGCACGTTTTGTGGATATTTTGGCAAGCCTAATTCTTTAATTTCGGTGATGGTTAGGTTCAGATGGGTGAGGTTTGGTAGGATAAGAACTTTTTGTGGATATTTTGGCATTGTCGAATTCTCTGACTTCGGTGATGGTTAGGTTAAGTTGGATAAGGTATAGTGAGGTAAGCACGTTTTGTGGATATTTTGGCAATGTCCATTTCTTCGATTTCGGTGATGGTTAGGTTCAGATGGGTGAGGTTTGGTAGGATAAGAACTTTTTGTGGATATTTTGGCATTGTCGAACTCTCTGACTTCGGTGATGGTTAGGTTAGGTTAGGTTAGGTATTGTGAGGTACGCACGTTTTGTGGATTTTTTGTCAAATCTAATTCTTTGATTTCGGTGATGGTTAGGTTCAGATGGGTGAGGTTTGGTAGGATAAGAACTTTTTGTGGATATTTTGGCAATGTCGAATTCTCTGACTTCGGTGATGGTTAGGTTAGGTTGGGTTAGGTATTGTGAAGTAAGCACGTTTTATGGATATTTTGTCAAGCCTAATTCTTTGATTTCGGTGATGGTTAGGTTCAGATAAGTGAGGTTTGGTAGGATAAGAACTTTTTGTGGATATTTTGGCAATGTCGAATTCTCTGACTTCGGTGATGGTTTGGTTAGGTTGGGTTAGGTATTGTGAGGTAAACACGTTTTGTGGATATTTTGGCAAGCCTAATTCTTTAATTTCTGTGATGGTTAGGTTCAGATGGGTGAGGTTTGGTAGGATAAGAACTTTTTGTGGATATTTTGGCAATGTCGAATTCTCTGACTTCGGTGATGGTTAGGTTAGGTTGGGTTAGGTATTGTGAAGTAAGCACGTTTTATGGATATTTTGTCAAGCCTAATTCTTTGATTTCGGTGATGGTTAGGTTCAGATAAGTGAGGTTTGGTAGGATAAGAACTTTTTGTGGATATTTTGGCAATGTCGAATTCTCTGACTTCGGTGATGGTAAGGTTAGGTTGGGTTAGGTATTGTGAGGTAAACTCGTTTTGTGGATTATTTATCAATATCCAATTCTTTGATTTCGGTGATGGTTAGGTTCAGATGGGTGAGGTTTTGTAGGATAAGAACTTTTTGTGGATATTTTGGCAATGTCAAATTCTCTGACTTCGGTGATGGTTAGGTTAGGTTGGGTTAGGTATTGTGAGGTAAGCACGTTTTATGGATATTTTGTCAAGCCTAATTCTTTGATTTCGGTGATGGTTAGGTTCAGATGGGTGAGGTTTGGTAGGATAAGAACTTTTTGTGGATATTTTGGCAATGTCGAATTCTCTGACTTCGGTGATGGTTAGGTTAGGTTGGATGAAGTATAGTGAGGAAAGCTCGTTATGTGGATATTTTGGCAATGTCCATTAATTCGATTTCGGTGATGGTTAGGTTCAGATGCTTAGGTTTGGTGGGGTATTAATTTTTTTGGATATTTTGGCAATGTTGGATTCTCTGACTTCGGTGATGGTTAGGTTAGGTTGGGTTAGGTATTGTGAGGTAAGTACGTTTTGTGGATATTTTGGCAATGTCCAATTCTTTGATTTCGGTGATGGTTAGGTTCAGATGGGTGAGGTTTGGTAGGATAAGAACTTTTTGTGGATATTTTGGCAATGTCGAATTCTCTGACTTCGGTGATGGTTAGGTTAGGTTGGGTTCGGTATTGTGAAGTAAGCACGTTTTGTGGATATTTTATCATTGTCTAATTCTTTGATTTCGGTGATGGTTAGGTTCAGATAAGTGAGGTTTGGTAGGATAAGAACTTTTTGTGGATATTTTGGCAATGTCGAATTCTCTGACTTCGGTGATGGTTAGGTTAGGTTGGGTTTAGTATTGTGAGGTAAGCACGTTTTGTGGATATTTTGGCAAGCCTAATTCTTTAATTTCGGTGATGGTTAGGTTCAGATGGGTGAGGTTTGGTAGGATAAGAACTTTTTGTGGATATTTTGGCATTGTCGAATTCTCTGACTTCGGTGATGGTTAGGTTAAGTTGGATAAGGTATAGTGAGGTAAGCACGTTTTGTGGATATTTTGGCAATGTCCATTTCTTCGATTTCGGTGATGGTTAGGTTCAGATGGGTGAGGTTTGGTGTGGTATGAACTTTTTGTGGATATTTTGGCAATGTTGAATTCTCTGACTTCGGTGATGGTTAGGTTAGGTTGGGTTAGGTATTGTGAGGTAAGCACGTTTTGTGGATATTTTGTCAAGCCTAATTCTTTGATTTCGGTGATGGTTAGGTTCAGATGGGTGAGGTTTGGTAGGATAAGAACTTTTTGTGGATATTTTGGCAATGTCGAATTCTCTGACTTCGGTGATGGTTAGGTTAGGTTGAGTTAGGTATTGTGAAGTAAGCACGTTTTATGGATATTTTGTCTAGCCTAATTCTTTGATTTCGGTGATGGTTAGGTTCAGATAAGTGAGGTTTGGTAGGATAAGAACTTTTTGTGGATATTTTGGCAATGTCGAATTCTCTGACTTCGGTGATGGTAAGGTTAGGTTGGGTTAGGTATTGTGAGGTAAACTCGTTTTGTGGATTATTTATCAATATCCAATTCTTTGATTTCGGTGATGGTTAGGTTCAGATGGGTGAGGTTTTGTAGGATAAGAACTTTTTGTGGATATTTTGGCAATGTCAAATTCTCTGACTTCGGTGATGGTTAGGTTAGGTTGGGTTAGGTATTGTGAGGTAAGCACGTTTTATGGATATTTTGTCAAGCCTAATTCTTTGATTTCGGTGATGGTTAGGTTCAGATGGGTGAGGTTTGGTAGGATAAGAACTTTTTGTGGATATTTTGGCAATGTCGAATTCTCTGACTTCGGTGATGGTTAGGTTAGGTTGGATGAAGTATAGTGAGGAAAGCTCGTTATGTGGATATTTTGGCAATGTCCATTAATTCGATTTCGGTGATGGTTAGGTTCAGATGCTTAGGTTTGGTGGGGTATTAATTTTTTTGGATATTTTGGCAATGTTGGATTCTCTGACTTCGGTGATGGTTAGGTTAGGTTGGGTTAGGTATTGTGAGGTAAGTACGTTTTGTGGATATTTTGGCAATGTCCAATTCTTTGATTTCGGTGATGGTTAGGTTCAGATGGGTGAGGTTTGGTAGGATAAGAACTTTTTGTGGATATTTTGGCAATGTCGAATTCTCTGACTTCGGTGATGGTTAGGTTAGGTTGGGTTCGGTATTGTGAGGTAAGCACGTTTTGTGGATATTTTGGCAAACCTAATTCTTTAATTTCGGTGATGGTTAGGTTCAGATGGGTGAGGTTTGGTAGGATAAGAACTTTTTGTGGATATTTTGGCATTGTCGAATTCTCTGACTTCGGTGATGGTTAGGTTAGGTTGGGTTAGGTACTGTGAGGTAAGCATGTTTTGTAGATATTTTGGCAATGTCTATTTCTTTAATTTCGTTGATGGTTAGGCTCAGATGGGTGAGGTTTGGTAGGATAAGAACTTTTTGTGGATATTTTGGCAATTTCGAATTCTCTGACTTCGGTGATGGTTAGGTTAGGTTGGGTTAAGTATTGTGAGGTAAACACGTTTTGTGGATATTTTGGCAAGCCTAATTCTTTAATTTCGGTGATGGTTAGGTTCAGATGGGTGAGGTTTGGTAGGATAAGAACTTTTTGTGGATATTTTGGCATTGTCGAATTCTCTGACTTCGGTGATGGTTAGGTTAGGTTGGGTTAGGTACTGTGAGGTAAGCATGTTTTGTAGATATTTTGGCAATGTCTAATTCTTTAATTTCGTTGATGGTTAGGCTCAGATGGGTGAGGTTTGGTAGGATAAGAACTTTTTGTGGATATTTTGGCAATGTCGAATTCTCGGACTTCGGTGATGGTAAGGTTAGGTTAGGTTAGGTATGGTGAGGGAAGCACGTTTTGTGGATATTTTGGCAATGTCGAATTCTTTGATTTCAGTGATGGTTAGGTTCAGATGGGAGAGGTTTGGTAGGATAAGAACTTTTTGTGGATATTTTGGCAATGACGAATTCTTTGACTTCGGTGATGATAAGGTTAGGTTGGGTTAAATATGGTGAGGTAAGCACGTTTTGTGGATATTTTGGCAATGTTTAATTCTTTGATTTCGGTGATGGTTAGGTTCAGATAAGTGAGGTTTGGTAGGATAAGAACTTTTTGTGGATATTTTGGCAATGTCGAATTCTCTGACTTCGGTGATGGTTAGGTTAGGTTGGGTTAGGTATTGTGAGGTAAACATGTTTTGTGGATATTTTGGCAAGCCTAATTCTTTAATTTCGGTGATGGTTAGGTTCAGATGGGTGAGGTTTGGTAGGATAAGAACTTTTTGTGGATATTTTGGCATTGTCGAATTCTCTGACTTCGGTGATGGTTAGGTTAGGTTGGGTTAGGTACTGTGAGGTAAGCATGTTTTGTAGATATTTTGGCAATGTCTAATTCTTTAATTTCGTTGATGGTTAGGCTCAGATGGGTGAGGTTTGGTAAGATAAGAACTTTTTGTGGATATTTTGGCAATGTCGAATTCTCGGACTTCGGTGATGGTAAGGTTAGGTTGGGTTAGGTATGGTGAGGGAAGCACGTTTTGTGGATATTTGGCAATGTCGAATTCTTTGATTTCAGTGATGGTTAGGTTCAGATGGGAGAGGTTTGGTAGGATAAGAACTTTTTGTGGATATTTTGGCAATGTCGAATTCTTTGACTTCGGTGATGATAAGGTTAGGTTGGGTTAAATATGGTGAGGTAAGCACGTTTTGTGGATATTTTGGCAATGTCTAATTCTTTGATTTCGGTGATGGTAAGGTTCAGATGGGTGAGGTTTGGTAGGATAAGAACTTTTTGTGGATATTTTGGCAATGTCGAATTCTCTGACTTCGGTGATAGTTAGGTTAGGTTGGGTTAGGTATTGTGAGGTAAGCACGTTTTGTGGATTATTTATCAATGTCCAATTCTTTGATTTCGATGATCGTTAGGTTCAGATGGGTGAAATTTGGTAGGATAAGAAATTTTTGTGGATATTTTGGCAATGTCGAATTCTCTGACTTCGGTGATGGTTAGGTTAGGTTGGATAAGGTATAGTGAGGTAAGTACGTTTTGTGGATATTTTGGCAATGTCTAATTCTTTGATTTCGATGATCGTTAGGTTCAGATGGGTGAAATTTGGTAGGATAAGAACTTTTTGTGGATATTTTGGCAATGTCGAATTCTCTGACTTCGGTGATGGTTAGGTTAGGTTGGGTTAGGTATTGTGAGGTAAGCACGTTTTGTGGATATTGTATCATTGTCCAATTCTTTGATTTCAGTGATGGTTAGGTTTAGATAAGTGAGGTTTGGTAGAATAAGAACTTTTTGTGGATATTTTGGCAATGTCGAATTCTCTGACTTCGGTGATGGTTAGGTTAGGTTGGTTTAGGTATTGTGAAGTAAGCACGTTTTGTGGATATTTTCGCAATGTCCAATTCTTTGATTTCGGTGATGGTTAGGTTCAGATGGGTGAGGTTCTGTAGGATAAGAACTTTTTGTGGATATTTTGGCAATGTCGAATTCTCTGACTTCGGTGATGGTTAGGTTAGGTTGGATAAGATATTGTGAGATAGGCACGTTTCGTGGATATTTTATTTATGTCCATTTCTTTGATTTCGGTGATGGTGAGGTTTAGATGGGTGAGGTTTGGTAGGATAAGAACTTTTTGTGGATATTTTAGCAATGTCGAATTCTCTGACTTCGGTGATGGTTAGGTTAGGTTGGGTTAGGTATTGTGAAGTAAGCACGTTTTGTGGATATTTTATCATTGTCTTATTTTTTTGATTTCGGTGATGGTTAGGTTCAGATAAGTGAGGTTTGGTAGGATAAGAACTTTTTGTGGATATTTTGGCAATGTCGAATTCTCTGACTTCGGTGATGGTTAGGTTAGGTTGGGTTTAGTATTGTGAGGTAAGCACGTTTTGTGGATATTTTAGCAAGCCTAATTCTTTAATTTCGGTGATGGTTAGGTTCAGATGGGTGAGGTTTGGTAGGATAAGAACTTTTTGTGGATATTTTGGCATTGTCGAATTCTCTGACTTCGGTGATGGTTAGGTTAAGTTGGATAAGGTATAGTGAGGTAAGCACGTTTTGTGGATATTTTGGCAATGTCCATTTCTTCGATTTCGGTGATGGTTAGGTTCAGATGGGTGAGGTTTGGTGTGGTATGAACTTTTTGTGGATATTTTGGCAATGTTGAATTCTCTGACTTCGGTGATGGTTAGGTTAGGTTGGGTTAGGTATTGTGAGGTAAGCACGTTTTGTGGATATTTTGTCAAGCCTAATTCTTTGATTTCGGTGATGGTTAGGTTCAGATGGGTGAGGTTTGGTAGGATAAGAACTTTTTGTGGATATTTTGGCAATGTCGAATTCTCTGACTTCGGTGATGGTTAGGTTAGGTTGGGTTAGGTATTGTGAAGTAAGCACGTTTTATGGATATTTTGTCAAGCCTAATTCTTTGATTTCGGTGATGGTTAGGTTCAGATAAGTGAGGTTTGGTAGGATAAGAACTTTTTGTGGATATTTTGGCAATGTCGAATTCTCTGACTTCGGTGATGGTTAGGTTAGGTTGGGTTAGGTATTGTGAGGTAAACTCGTTTTGTGGATTATTTATCAATATCCAATTCTTTGATTTCGGTGATGGTTAGGTTCAGATGGGTGAGGTTTGGTAGGATAAGAACTTTTTGTGGATATTTTGGCAATGTCGAATTCTCTGACTTCGGTGATGGTTAGGTTAGGTTAGGTTAGGTATTGTGAAGTAAGCACGTTTTGTGGATATTTTATCATTGTCTTATTCTTTGATTTCGGTGATGGTTAGGTTCAGATAAGTGAGGTTTGGTAGGATAAGAACTTTTTGTGGATATTTTGGCAATGTCGAATTCTCTGACTTCGGTGATGGTTAGGTTAGGTTGGGTTAGGTATTGTGAGGTAAACTCGTTTTGTGGATTATTTATCAATATCCAATTCTTTGATTTTGGTGATGGTTAGGTTCAGATGAGTGAGGTTTGGTAGGATAAGAACTTTTTGTGGATATTTTGGCAATGTCGAATTCTCTGACTTCGGTGATGGTTAGGTTAGGTTGGGTTAGGTATTGTGAAGTAAGCACGTTTTGTGGATATTTTATCATTGTCTAATTCTTTGATTTCGGTGATGGTTAGGTTCAGATAAGTGAGGTTTGGTAGGATAAGAACTTTTTGTGGATATTTTGGCAATGTCGAATTCTCTGACTTCGGTGATGGTTAGGTTAGGTTGGGTTAGGTATTGTGAGGTAAACTCGTTTTGTGGATTATTTATCAATATCCAATTCTTTGATTTCGGTGATGGTTAGGTTCAGATGGGTGAGGTTTTGTAGGATAAGAACTTTTTGTGGATATTTTGGCAATGTCGAATTCTCTGACTTCGGTGATGGTTAGGTTAGGTTGGATAAGATATTGTGAGATAGGCACGTTTTGTGGATATTTTATTAATGTCCAATTCTTTGATTTCGGTGATGGTTAGGTTCAGATGGGTGAGGTTTGGTAGGATAAGAACTTTTTGTGGATATTTTGGCAATGTCGAATTCTCTGACTTCGGTGATGGTTAGGTTAGGTTGGGTTAGGTATTGTGAAGTAAGCACGTTTTGTGGATATTTTATCATTGTCTAATTCTTTGATTTCGTTGATGGTTAGGTTCAGATAAGTGAGGTTTGGTAGGATAAGAACTTTTTGTGGATATTTTGGCAATGTCGAATTCTCTGACTTCGGTGATGGTTAGGTTAGGTTGGGTTAGGTATGGTGAGGGAAGCACGTTTTGTGGATATTTGGCAATGTCGAATTCTTTGATTTCAGTGATGGTTAGGTTCAGATGGGAGAGGTTTGGTAGGATAAGAACTTTTTGTGGATATTTTGGCAATGTCGAATTCTTTGACTTCGGTGATGATAAGGTTAGGTTGGGTTAAATATGGTGAGGTAAGCACGTTTTGTGGATATTTTGGCAATGTCTAATTCTTTGATTTCGGTGATGGTAAGGTTCAGATGGGTGAGGTTTGGTAGGATAAGAACTTTTTGTGGATATTTTGGCAATGTCGAATTCTCTGACTTCGGTGATAGTTAGGTTAGGTTGGGTTAGGTATTGTGAGGTAAGCACGTTTTGTGGATTATTTATCATTGTCTAATTCTTTGATTTCGGTGATGGTTAGGTTCAGATAAGTGAGGTTTGGTAGGATAAGAACTTTTTGTGGATATTTTGGCAATGTCGAATTCTCTGACTTCGGTGATGGTTAGGTTAGGTTGGGTTAAGTATTGTGAGGTAAACACGTTTTGTGGATATTTTGGCAAACCTAATTCTTTAATTTCGGTGATGGTTAGGTTCAGATGGGTGAGGTTTGGTAGGATAAGAACTTTTTGTGGATATTTTGGCATTGTCGAATTCTCTGACTTCGGTGATGGTTAGGTTAGGTTGGGTTAGGTACTGTGAGGTAAGCATGTTTTGTAGATATTTTGGCAATGTCTATTTCTTTAATTTCGTTGATGGTTAGGCTCAGATGGGTGAGGTTTGGTAGGATAAGAACTTTTTGTGGATATTTTGGCAATTTCGAATTCTCTGACTTCGGTGATGGTTAGGTTAGGTTGGGTTAGGTATTGTGAGGTAAACACGTTTTGTGGATATTTTGGCAAGCCTAATTCTTTAATTTCGGTGATGGTTAGGTTCAGATAAGTGAGGTTTGGTAGGATAAGAACTTTTTGTGGATATTTTGGCAATGTCGAATTCTCTAACTTCGGTGATGGTTAGGTTAGGTTGGGTTAAGTATTGTGAGGTAAGCACGTTTTGTGGATATTTTGGCAAACCTAATTCTTTAATTTTGGTGATGGTTAGGTTCAGATGGGTGAGGTTTGGTAGGATAAGAACTTTTTGTGGATATTTTGGCATTGTCGAATTCTCTGACTTCGGTGATGGTTAGGTTAGGTTAGGTTAGGTACTGTGAGGTAAGCATGTTTTGTAGATATTTTGGCAATGTCTATTTCTTTAATTTCGTTGATGGTTAGGCTCAGATGGGTGAGGTTTGGTAGGATAAGAACTTTTTGTGGATATTTTGGCAATTTCGAATTCTCTGACTTCGGTGATGGTTAGGTTAGGTTGGGTTCGGTATTGTGAAGTAAGCACGTTTTGTGGATATTTTATCATTGTCTAATTCTTTGATTTCGGTGATGGTTAGGTTCAGATAAGTGAGGTTTGGTAGGATAAGAACTTTTTGTGGATATTTTGGCAATGTCGAATTCTCTGACTTCGGTGATGGTTAGGTTAGGTTGGGTTAAGTATTGTGAGGTAAGCACGTTTTGTGGATATTTTGGCAAACCTAATTCTTTAATTTCGGTGATGGTTAGGTTCAGATGGGTGAGGTTTGGTAGGATAAGAACTTTTTGTGGATATTTTGGCATTGTCGAATTCTCTGACTTCGGTGATGGTTAGGTTAGGTTGGGTTAGGTACTGTGAGGTAAGCATGTTTTGTAGATATTTTGGCAATGTCTATTTCTTTAATTTCGTTGATGGTTAGGCTCAGATGGGTGAGGTTTGGTAGGATAAGAACTTTTTGTGGATATTTTGGCAATTTCGAATTCTCTGACTTCGGTGATGGTTAGGTTAGGTTGGGTTAGGTATTGTGAGGTAAACACGTTTTGTGGATATTTTGGCAAGCCTAATTCTTTAATTTCGGTGATGGTTAGGTTCAGATGGGTGAGGTTTGGTAGGATAAGAACTTTTTGTGGATATTTTGGCATTGTCGAATTCTCTGACTTCGGTGATGGTTAGGTTAGGTTGGGTTAGGTACTGTGAGGTAAGCATGTTTTGTAGATATTTTGGCAATGTCTAATTCTTTAATTTCGTTGATGGTTAGGCTCAGATGGGTGAGGTTTGGTAGGATAAGAACTTTTTGTGGATATTTTGGCAATGTCGAATTCTCGGACTTCGGTGATGGTAAGGTTAGGTTAGGTTAGGTATGGTGAGGGAAGCACGTTTTGTGGATATTTTGGCAATGTCGAATTCTTTGATTTCAGTGATGGTTAGGTTCAGATGGGAGAGGTTTGGTAGGATAAGAACTTTTTGTGGATATTTTGGCAATGACGAATTCTTTGACTTCGGTGATGATAAGGTTAGGTTGGGTTAAATATGGTGAGGTAAGCACGTTTTGTGGATATTTTGGCAATGTTTAATTCTTTGATTTCGGTGATGGTTAGGTTCAGATAAGTGAGGTTTGGTAGGATAAGAACTTTTTGTGGATATTTTGGCAATGTCGAATTCTCTGACTTCGGTGATGGTTAGGTTAGGTTGGGTTAGGTATTGTGAGGTAAACACGTTTTGTGGATATTTTGGCAAGCCTAATTCTTTAATTTCGGTGATGGTTAGGTTCAGATGGGTGAGGTTTGGTAGGATAAGAACTTTTTGTGGATATTTTGGCATTGTCGAATTCTCTGACTTCGGTGATGGTTAGGTTAGGTTGGGTTAGGTACTGTGAGGTAAGCATGTTTTGTAGATATTTTGGCAATGTCTAATTCTTTAATTTCGTTGATGGTTAGGCTCAGATGGGTGAGGTTTGGTAGGATAAGAACTTTTTGTGGATATTTTGGCAATGTCGAATTCTCGGACTTCGGTGATGGTAAGGTTAGGTTGGGTTAGGTATGGTGAGGGAAGCACGTTTTGTGGATATTTGGCAATGTCGAATTCTTTGATTTCAGTGATGGTTAGGTTCAGATGGGAGAGGTTTGGTAGGATAAGAACTTTTTGTGGATATTTTGGCAATGTCGAATTCTTTGACTTCGGTGATGATAAGGTTAGGTTGGGTTAAATATGGTGAGGTAAGCACGTTTTGTGGATATTTTGGCAATGTCTAATTCTTTGATTTCGGTGATGGTAAGGTTCAGATGGGTGAGGTTTGGTAGGATAAGAACTTTTTGTGGATATTTTGGCAATGTCGAATTCTCTGACTTCGGTGATAGTTAGGTTAGGTTGGGTTAGGTATTGTGAGGTAAGCACGTTTTGTGGATTATTTATCAATGTCCAATTCTTTGATTTCGATGATCGTTAGGTTCAGATGGGTGAAATTTGGTAGGATAAGAACTTTTTGTGGATATTTTGGCAATGTCGAATTCTCTGACTTCGGTGATGGTTAGGTTAGGTTGGGTTAGGTATTGTGAGGTAAGCACGTTTTGTGGATATTGTATCATTGTCCAATTCTTTGATTTCAGTGAAGGTTAGGTTCAGATAAGTGAGGTTTGGTAGAATAAGAACTTTTTGTGGATATTTTGGCAATGTCGAATTCTCTGACTTCGGTGATGGTTAGGTTAGGTTGGTTTAGGTATTGTGAAGTAAGCACGTTTTGTGGATATTTTCGCAATGTCCAATTCTTTGATTTCGGTGATGGTTAGGTTCAGATGGGTGAGGTTCTGTAGGATAAGAACTTTTTGTGGATATTTTGGCAATGTCGAATTCTCTGACTTCGGTGATGGTTAGGTTAGGTTGGATAAGATATTGTGAGATAGGCACGTTTCGTGGATATTTTATTAATGTCCAATTCTTTGATTTCGGTGATGGTTAGGTTCAGATGGGTGAGGTTTGGTAGGATAAGAACTTTTTGTGGATATTTTGGCAATGTCGAATTCTCTGACTTCGGTGATGGTTAGGTTAGGTTGGGTTAGGTTAGGTTGGGTTAGGTATTGTGAAGTAAGCACGTTTTGTGGATATTTTATCATTGTCTAATTTTTTGATTTCGGTGATGGTTAGGTTCAGATAAGTGAGGTTTGGTAGGATAAGAACTTTTTGTGGATATTTTGGCAATGTCGAATTCTCTGACTTCGGTGATGGTTAGGTTAGGTTGGGTTAAGTATTGTGAGGTAAGCACGTTTTGTGGATATTTTGGCAAGCCTAATTCTTTAATTTCGGTGATGGTTAGGTTCAGATGGGTGAGGTTTGGTAGGATAAGAACTTTTTGTGGATATTTTGGCATTGTCGAATTCTCTGACTTCGGTGATGGTTAGGTTAGGTTGGGTTAGGTATTGTGAGGTAAGCACGTTTTGTGGATATTTTGTCAAGCCTAATTCTTTGATTTCGGTGATGGTTAGGTTCAGATGGGTGAGGTTTGGTAGGATAAGAACTTTTTGTGGATATTTTGGCATTGTCGAATTCTCTGACTTCGGTGATGGTTAGGTTAAGTTGGATAAGGTATAGTGAGGTAAGCACGTTTTGTGGATATTTTGGCAATGTCCATTTCTTCGATTTCGGTGATGGTTAGGTTCAGATGGGTGAGGTTTGGTGTGGTATGAACTTTTTGTGGATATTTTGGCAATGTTGAATTCTCTGACTTCGGTGATGGTTAGGTTAGGTTAGGTTAGGTATTGTGAGGTAAGCACGTTTTTTGGAGATTTTGGCAATGTCGAATTCTTTAATTTCGGTGATGGTTAGGTTCAGATGGGTGAGGTTTGGTAGGATAAGAACTTTTTGTGGATATTTTGGCAATGTCAAATTCTCTGACTTCAGTGATGGTTAGGTTAGGTTGGATAAAGTATAGTGAGTAAAGCTCGTTTTGTATATATTTTGGCAATGTCCATTAATTCAATTTCGGTGATGGTTAGGTTCAGATGCTTAGGTTTGGTGGGGTATTAATTTTTTTTGGATATTTTGGCAATGTTGGATTCTCTGACTTCGGTGATGGTTAGGTTAGGTTGGGTTAGGTATTGTGAGGTAAGTACGTTTTGTGGATATTTTGGCAATGTCCAATTCTTTGATTTCGGTGATGGTTAGGTTCAGATGGGTGAGGTTTGGTAGGATAAGAACTTTTTGTGGATATTTTGGCAATGTCGAATTCTCTGACTTCGGTGATGGTTAGATTAGGTTGGGTTAGGTATTGTGAAGTAAGCACGTTTTGTGGATATTTTATCATTGTCTAATTCTTTGATTTCGGTGATGGTTAGGTTCAGATAAGTGAGGTTTGGTAGGATAAGAACTTTTTATGGATATTTTGGCAATGTCGAATTCTCTGACTTCGGTGATGGTTAGGTTAGGTTGGGTTAGGTATTGTGAGGTAAACTCGTTTTGTGGATTATTTATCAATATCCAATTCTTTGAATTCGGTGATGGTTAGGTTCAGATGGGTGAGGTTTTGTAGGATAAGAACTTTTTGTGGATATTTTGGCAATGTCGAATTCTCTGACTTCGGTGATGGTTAGGTTAGGTTGGGTTAGGTATTGTGAAGTAAGCACGTTTTATGGATATTTTGTCAAGCCTAATTCTTTGATTTCGGTGATGGTTAGGTTCAGATGGGTGAGGTTTGGTAGGATAAGAACTTTTTGTGGATATTTTGGCATTGTCGAATTCTCTGACTTCGGTGATGGTTAGGTTAGGTTGGGTTAGGTATTGTGAGGTAAGCACGTTTTGTGGATATTTTGTCAAGCCTAATTCTTTGATTTCGGTGATGGTTAGGTTCAGATGGGTGAGGTTTGGTAGGATAAGAACTTTTTGTGGATATTTTGGCAATGTCAAATTCTCTGACTTCGGTGATGGTTAGGTTAGGTTGGGTTAGGTATTGTGAAGTAAGCACGTTTTATGGATATTTTGTCAAGCCTAATTCTTTGATTTCGGTGATGGTTAGGTTCAGATAAGTGAGGTTTGGTAGGATAAGAACTTTTTGTGGATATTTTGGCAATGTCGAATTCTCTGACTTCGGTGATGGTTAGGTTAGGTTGGGTTAAGTATTGTGAGGTAAGCACGTTTTGTGGATATTTTGGCAAGCCTAATTCTTTAATTTCGGTGATGGTTAGGTTCAGATGGGTGAGGTTTGGTAGGATAAGAACTTTTTGTGGATATTTTGGCATTGTCGAATTCTCTGACTTCGGTGATGGTTAGGTTAAGTTGGATAAGGTATAGTAAGGTAAGCACGTTTTGTGGATATTTTGGCAATGTCCATTTCTTCGATTTCGGTGATGGTTAGGTTCAGATGGGTGAGGTTTGGTGTGGTATGAACTTTTTGTGGATATTTTGGCAATGTTGAATTCTCTGACTTCGGTGATGGTTAGGTTAGGTTAGGTTAGGTATTGTGAGGTAAGCACGTTTTTTGGAGATTTTGGCAATGTCGAATTCTTTAATTTCGGTGATGGTTAGGTTCAGATGGGTGAGGTTTGGTAGGATAAGAACTTTTTGTGGATATTTTGAGAATGTCAAATTCTCTGACTTCAGTGATGGTTAGGTTAGGTTGGATAAAGTATAGTGAGGAAAGCTCGTTTTGTATATATTTTGGCAATGTCCATTAATTCGATTTCGGTGATGGTTAGGTTCAGATGCTTAGGTTTGGTGGGGTATTAATTTTTTTTGGATATTTTGGCAATGTTGGATTCTCTGACTTCGGTGATGGTTAGGTTAGGTTGGGTTAGGTATTGTGAGGTAAGTACGTTTTGTGGATATTTTGGCAATGTCCAATTCTTTGATTTCGGTGATGGTTAGGTTCAGATGGGTGAGGTTTGGTAGGATAAGAACTTTTTGTGGATATTTTGGCAATGTCGAATTCTCTGACTTCGGTGATGGTTAGATTAGGTTGGGTTAGGTATTGTGAAGTAAGCACGTTTTGTGGATATTTTATCATTGTCTAATTCTTTGATTTCGGTGATGGTTAGGTTCAGATAAGTGAGGTTTGGTAGGATAAGAACTTTTTGTGGATATTTTGGCAATGTCGAATTCTCTGACTTCGGTGATGGTTAGGTTAGGTTGGGTTAGGTATTGTGAGGTAAACTCGTTTTGTGGATTATTTATCAATATCCAATTCTTTGATTTCGGTGATGGTTAGGTTCAGATGGGTGAGGTTTTGTAGGATAAGAACTTTTTGTGGATATTTTGGCAATGTCGAATTCTCTGACTTCGGTGATGGTTAGGTTAGGTTGGGTTAGGTATTGTGAGGTAAGCACGTTTTGTGGATATTTTGTCAAGCCTAATTCTTTGATTTCGGTGATGGTTAGGTTTAGATGGGTGAGGTTTGGTAGGATAAGAACTTTTTGTGGATATTTTGGCATTGTCGAATTCTCTGACTTCGGTGATGGTTAGGTTAGGTTGGGTTAGGTATTGTGAGGTAAGCATGTTTTGTAGATATTTTGGCAATGTCTAATTCTTTAATTTCGTTGATGGTTAGGCTCAGATGGGTGAGGTTTGGTAGGATAAGAACTTTTTGTGGATATTTTGGCAATGTCGAATTCTCTGACTTCGGTGATGGTTAGGTTAGGTTAGGTTAGGTATTGTGAGGTAAGCACGTTTTGTGGAGATTTTGGCAATGTCGAACTCTTTAATTTCGGTGATGGTTAGGTTCAGATGGGTGAGGTTTGGTAGGATAAGAACTTTTTGTGGATATTTTGGCAATGTCGAATTCTCTGACTTCGGTGATGGTTAGGTTAGGTTGGATAAAGTATAGTGAGGAAAGCTCGTTATGTGGATATTTTGGCAATGTCCATTAATTCGATTTCGGTGATGGTTAGGTTCAGATGCTTAGGTTTGGTGGGGTATTAATTTTTTTTGGATATTTTGGCAATGTTGGATTCTCTGACTTCGGTGATGGTTAGGTTAGGTTGGGTTAGGTATTGTGAGGTAAGTACGTTTTGTGGATATTTTGGCAATGTCCAATTCTTTGATTTCGGTGATGGTTAGGTTCAGATGGGTGAGGTTTGGTAGGATAAGAACTTTTTGTGGATATTTTGGCAATGTCGAATTCTCTGACTTCGGTGATGGTTAGGTTAGGTTGGGTTCGGTATTGTGAAGTAAGCACGTTTTGTGGATATTTTATCATTGTCTAATTCTTTGATTTCGGTGATGGTTAGGTTCAGATAAGTGAGGTTTGGTAGGATAAGAACTTTTTGTGGATATTTTGGCAATGTCGAATTCTCTGACTTCGGTGATGGTTAGGTTAGGTTGGGTTAAGTATTGTGAGGTAAGCACGTTTTGTGGATATTTTGGCAAACCTAATTCTTTAATTTCGGTGATGGTTAGGTTCAGATGGGTGAGGTTTGGTAGGATAAGAACTTTTTGTGGATATTTTGGCATTGTCGAATTCTCTGACTTCGGTGATGGTTAGGTTAGGTTGGGTTAGGTACTGTGAGGTAAGCATGTTTTGTAGATATTTTGGCAATGTCTATTTCTTTAATTTCGTTGATGGTTAGGCTCAGATGGGTGAGGTTTGGTAGGATAAGAACTTTTTGTGGATATTTTGGCAATTTCGAATTCTCTGACTTCGGTGATAGTTAGGTTAGGTTGGGTTAGGTATTGTGAGGTAAACACGTTTTGTGGATATTTTATCATTGTCCAATTCTTTGATTTCGGTGATAGTTAGGTTCAGATAAGTGAGGTTTGGTAGGATAAGAACTTTTTGTGGATATTTTGGCAATGTCGAATTCTCTGACTTCGGTGATGGTTAGGTTAGGTTGGATAAGGTATAGTGAGGAAAGCTCGTTTTGTGGATATTTTGGCAATGTCCATTAATTCGATTTCGGTGATGGTTAGGTTCAGATGCTTAGGTTTGGTGGGGTATTAATTTTTTTTGGATATTTTGGCAATGTTGGATTTTCTGACTTCGGTGATGGTAAGGTTAGGTTGGGTTAGGTACTGTGAGGTAAGCATGTTTTGTAGATATTTTGGCAATGTCTAATTCTTTAATTTCGTTGATGGTTAGGCTCAGATGGGTGAGGTTTGGTAGGATAAGAACTTTTTGTGGATATTTTGGCAATATCGATTTCTCTGACTTCGGTGATGGTTAGGTTAGGTTGGGTTAGGTATTGTGAGGTAAGCACGTTTTGTGGATTATTTATCAATGTCCATTTCTTTGATTTCGGTGATGGTTAGGTTCAGATGGGTGAGGTTTTGTAGGATAAGAACTTTTTGTGGATATTTTGGCAATGTCGAATTCTCTGACTTCGGTGATGGTTAGGTTAGGTTGGGTTAGGTATTGTGAGGTAAGCACGTTTTGTGGATATTTTGTCAAGCCTAATTCTTTGATTTCGGTGATGGTTAGGTTCAGATGGGTGAGGTTTGGTAGGATAAGAACTTTTTGTGGATATTTTGGCATTGTCGAATTCTCTGACTTCAGTGATGGTAAGGTTAGGTTGGGTTAGGTACTTTGAGGTAAACATGTTTTGTAGATATTTTGGCAATGTCTAATTCTTTAATTTCGTTGATGGTTAGGCTCAGATGGGTGAGGTTTGGTAGGATAAGAACTTTTTGTGGATATTTTGGCAATGTCGAATTCTCTGACTTCGGTGATGGTTAGGTTAGGTTGGGTTAGGTACTGTGAGGTAAGCATGTTTTGTAGATATTTTGGCAATGTCTTATTCTTTAATTTCGTTGATGGTTAGGCTCAGATGGGTGAGGTTTGGTAGGATAAGAACTTTTTGTGGATATTTTGGCAATATCGATTTCTCTGACTTCGGTGATTGTTAGGTTAGGTTGGGTTAGTTATTGTGAGGTAAGCACGTTTTGTGGATATTTTATCATTGTCCAATTCTTTGATTTCGGTGATAGTTAGGTTCAGATAAGTGAGGTTTGGTAGGATAAGAACTTTTTGTGGATATTTTGGCAATTTCGAATTCTCTGACTTCGGTGATGGTTAGGTTAGGTTGGATAAGGTATAGTGAGGAAAGCTCGTTTTGTGGATATTTTGGCAATGTCCATTAATTCGATTTCGGTGATGGTTAGGTTCAGATGCTTAGGTTTGGTGGGGTATTAATTTTTTTTGGATATTTTGGCAATGTTGGATTTTCTGACTTCGGTGATGGTAAGGTTAGGTTGGGTTAGGTACTGTGAGGTAAGCATGTTTTGTAGATATTTTGGCAATGTCTAATTCTTTAATTTCGTTGATGGTTAGGCTCAGATGGGTGAGGTTTGGTAGGATAAGAACTTTTTGTGGATATTTTGGCAATATCGATTTCTCTGACTTCGGTGATGGTTAGGTTAGGTTGGGTTAGGTATTGTGAGGTAAGCACGTTTTGTGGATTATTTATCAATGTCCATTTCTTTGATTTCGGTGATGGTTAGGTTCAGATGGGTGAGGTTTTGTAGGATAAGAACTTTTTGTGGATATTTTGGCAATGTCGAATTCTCTGACTTCGGTGATGGTTAGGTTAGGTTGGGTTAGGTATTGTGAGGTAAGCACGTTTTGTGGATATTTTGTCAAGCCTAATTCTTTGATTTCGGTGATGGTTAGGTTCAGATGGGTGAGGTTTGGTAGGATAAGAACTTTTTGTGGATATTTTGGCATTGTCGAATTCTCTGACTTCAGTGATGGTAAGGTTAGGTTGGGTTAGGTACTTTGAGGTAAACATGTTTTGTAGATATTTTGGCAATGTCTAATTCTTTAATTTCGTTGATGGTTAGGCTCAGATGGGTGAGGTTTGGTAGGATAAGAACTTTTTGTGGATATTTTGGCAATGTCGAATTCTCTGACTTCGGTGATGGTTAGGTTAGGTTGGGTTAGGTACTGTGAGGTAAGCATGTTTTGTAGATATTTTGGCAATGTCTTATTCTTTAATTTCGTTGATGGTTAGGCTCAGATGGGTGAGGTTTGGTAGGATAAGAACTTTTTGTGGATATTTTGGCAATATCGATTTCTCTGACTTCGGTGATTGTTAGGTTAGGTTGGGTTAGTTATTGTGAGGTAAGCACGTTTTGTGGATATTTTATCATTGTCCAATTCTTTGATTTCGGTGATAGTTAGGTTCAGATAAGTGAGGTTTGGTAGGATAAGAACTTTTTGTGGATATTTTGGCAATGTCGAATTCTCTGACTTCGGTGATGGTTAGGTTAGGTTGGGTTAGGTATTGTGAGGTAAGCACGTTTCGTGGATATTTTGGCAATGCCTAATTCTTTAATTTCGGTGATGGTTAGGTTAGGTTGGGTTAGGTATTGTGAGGTAAGCCCGTTTTGTGGATATTTTATCATTGTCCAATTCTTTGATTTCGGTGATGGTTAGGTTCAGATAAGTGAGGTTTGGTAGGATAAGAACTTTTTGTGGATATTTTGGCAATGTCGAATTCTCTAACTTCGGTGATGGTTAGGTTAGGTTGGATAAGGTATAGTGAGGAAAGCTCGTTTTGTGGATATTTTAGCATTGTCCATTAATTCGATTTCGGTGATGGTTAGGTTCAGATGCTTAGGTTTGGTGGGGTATTAATTTTTTTTGGATATTTTGGCAATGTTGGATTCTCTGACTTCGGTGATGGTTAGGTTAGGTTGGGTTAGGTATTGTGAGGTAAGCACGTTTTGTGGATATTTTACAATGTCCAATTCTTTGATTTCGGTGATGGTTAGGTTCAGATGGGTAAGGTTTGGTAGGATAAGAACTTTTTGTGGATATTTTGGCAATGTCGAATTCTCTAACTTCGGTGATGGTTAGGTTAGGTTGGATAAGGTATAGTGAGGTAAGCACGTTTTGTGGATATTTTGTCAAGCCTAATTCTTTGATTTCGGTGATGGTTAGGTTCAGATGGGTGAGGTTTGGTAGGATAAGAACTTTTTGTGGATATTTTGGCATTGTCGAATTCTTTAATTTCGGTGATGGTTAGGTTCAGATGGGTGAGGTTTGGTAGGATAAGAACTTTTTGTGGATATTTTGGCATTGTCGAATTCTCTGACTTCGGTGATGGTCAGGTTAGGTTGGGTTAGGTACTGTGAGGTAAGCATGTTTTGTAGATATTTTGGCAATGTCTAATTCTTTAATTTCGTTGATAGTTAGGCTCAGATGGGTGAGGTTTGGTAGGATAAGAACTTTTTGTGGATATTTTGGCAATGTCGAATTCTCTGAATTCGGTGATGGTTAGGTTAGGTTGGGTTAGGTATTGTGAGGTAAGTACGTTTTGTGGATATTTTGGCAATGTCCATTCCTTTGATTTCGGTGATGGTTAGGTTCAGATGGGTGAGGTTTGGTAGGATAAGAACTTTTTGTGGATATTTTGGCAATGTCGAAATCTCTGACTTCGGTGATGGTAAGGTTAGGTTGGGTTAGGTATTGTGAGGTAAGCACGTTTTGTGGATATTTTGTCAAGCCTTATTCTTTGATTTCGGTGATGGTTAGGTTCAGATGGGTGAGGTTTGTTAGGATAAGAACTTTTTGTGGATATTTTGGCATTGTCGAATTCTCTGACTTCGGTGATGGTTAGGTTAGGTTGGGTTAGGTATTGTGAGGTAAACACGTTTTGTGGATATTTTGTCAAGCCTAATTCTTTGATTTCGGTGATGGTTAGGTTCAGATGGGTGAGGTTTGGTAGGATAAGAACTTTTTGTGGATATTTTGGCATTGTCGAATTCTCTGACTTCGGTGATGGTTAGGTTAGGTTGGGTTAGGTACTGTGAGGTAAACATGTTTTGTAGATATTTTAGCAATGTCTAATTCTTTAATTTCGTTGATGGTTAGGCTCAGATGGGTGAGGTTTGGTAGGATAAGAACTTTTTGTGGATATTTTGGCAATGTTGAATTCTCTGACTTCGGTGATGGTTAGGTTAGGTTAGGTTAGGTATTGTGAGGTAAGCACGTTTTGTGGATATTTTCGCAATGTCCAATTCTTTGATTTCGGTGATGGTTAGGTTCAGATGGGTGAGGTTTGGTAGGATAAGAACTTTTTGTGGATATTTTGGCAATGTCGAATTCTCTGACTTCGGTGATGGTAAGGTTAGGTTGGATAAAGTATAGTGAAGAAAGCTCGTTTTGTGGATATTTTGGCAATGTCCATTAATTCGATTTCGGTGATGGTTAGGTTCAGATGCTTAGGTTTGTTGGGGTATTAATTTTTTTTGGATATTTTGGCAATGTTGGATTCTCTGACTTCGGTGATGGTTAGGTCAGGTTGGGTTAGGTATTGTGAGGTAAGCACGTTTTGTGGATATTTTATCATTGTCTAATTCTTTGATTTCGGTGATGGTTAGGTTCAGATAAGTGAGGTTTGGTAGGATAAGAACTTTTTGTGGATATTTTGGCAATGTCGAATTCTCTGACTTCGGTGATGGTTAGGTTAGGTTGGGTTAGGTATTGTGAGGTAAGCACGTTTTGTGGATATTTTATCATTGTCTAATTCTTTGATTTCGGTGATGGTTAGGTTCAGATAAGTGAGGTTTGGTAGGATAAGAACTTTTTGTGGATATTTTGGCAATGTCGAATTCTCTGACTTCGGTGATGGTTAGGTTAGGTTGGGTTAGGTATTGTGAGGTAAACACGTTTTGTGGATATTTTGGCAAGCCTAATTCTTTAATTTCGTTGATGGTTAGGCTCATATGGGTGAGGTTTGGTAGGATAAGAACTTTTTTGTGGATATTTTGGCAATGTCGAATTCTCGGACTTCGGTGATGGTAAGGTTAGGTTGGGTTAGGTATGGTGAGGGAAGCACGTTTTGTGGATATTTTGGCAATGTCGAATTCTTTGATTTCAGTGATGGTTAGGTTCAGTTGGGAGAGGTTTGGTAGGATAAGTACTTTTTGTGGATATTTTGGCAATGTCGAATTCTTTGACTTCGGTGATGATAAGGTTAGGTTGGGTTAAATATGGTGAGGGAGGCACGTAATGTGGATATTTTGGCAATGTCTAATTCTTTGATTTCGGTGATGGTTAGGTTCAGATGGGTGAGGTTTGGTAGGATAAGAACTTTTGTGGATATTTTGGCAATGTCGAATTCTCTGACTTCGGTGATAGTTAGGTTAGGTTGGGTTAGGTATTGTGAGGATAGCACGTTTTGTGGATTATTTATCAATGTCCAATTCTTTGATTTCGGTGATGGTTAGGTTCAGATGGGTGAGGTTTTGTAGGATAAGAAATTTTTGTGGATATTTTGGCAATGTCGAATTCTCTGACTTCGGTGATGGTTAGGTTAGGTTGGATAAGGTATAGTGAGGTAAGCACGTTTTGTGGATATTTTGGCAATGTCTAATTCTTTGATTTCGGTGATCGTTAGGTTCAGATGGGTGAAATTTGGTAGGATAAGAACTTTTTGTGGATATTTTGGCAATGTCGAATTCTCTGACTTCGGTGATGGTTAGGTTAGGTTGGGTTAGGTATTGTGAGGTAAGCACGTTTTGTGGATATTGTATCATTGTCCAATTCTTTGATTTCAGTGATGGTTAGGTTCAGATAAGTGAGGTTTGGTAGAATAAGAACTTTTTGTGGATATTTTGGCAATGTCGAATTCTCTGACTTCGGTGATGGTTAGGTTAGGTTGGTTTAGGTATTGTGAAGTAAGCACGTTTTGTGGATATTTTTGCAATGTCCAATTCTTTGATTTCGGTGATGGTTAGGTTCAGATGGGTGAGGTTCTGTAGGATAAGAACTTTTTGTGGATATTTTGGCAATGTCGAATTCTCTGACTTCGGTGATGGTTAGGTTAGGTTGGATAAGATATTGTGAGATAGGCACGTTTTGTGGATATTTTATTAATGTCCAATTCTTTGATTTCGGTGATGGTTAGGTTCAGATGGGTGAGGTTTGGTAGGATAATAACTTTTTGTGGATATTTTGGCAATGTCGAATTCTCTGACTTCGGTGATGGTTAGGTTAGGTTGGGTTAGGTATTGTGAAGTAAGCACGTTTTGTGGATATTTTATCATTGTCTAATTCTTTGATTTCGGTGATGGTTAGGTTCAGATAAGTGAGGTTTGGTAGGATAAGAACTTTTTGTGGATATTTTGGCAATGTCGAATTCTCTGACTTCGGTGATGGTTAGGTTAGGTTGGGTTAAGTATTGTGAGGTAAGCACGTTTTGTGGATATTTTGGCAAGCCTAATTCTTTAATTTCGGTGATGGTTAGGTTCAGATGGGTGAGGTTTGGTAGGATAAGAACTTTTTGTGGATATTTTGGCATTGTCGAATTCTCTGACTTCGGTGATGGTTAGGTTAAGTTGGATAAGGTATAGTGAGGTAAGCACGTTTTGTGGATATTTTGGTAATGTCCATTTCTTCGATTTCGGTGATGGTTAGGTTCAGATGGGTGAGGTTTGGTGGGGTATGAACTTTTTGTGGATATTTTGGCAATGTTGAATTCTCTGACTTCGGTGATGGTTAGGTTAGGTTGGATAAGATATTGTGAGATAGGCACGTTTTGTGGATATTTTATTAATGTCCAATTCTTTGATTTCGGTGATGGTTAGGTTCAGATGGGTGAGGTTTGGTAGGATAAGAACTTTTTGTGGATATTTTGGCAATGTCGAATTCTCTGACTTCGGTGATGGTTAGGTTAGGTTGGGTTAGGTATTGTGAAGAAAGCACGTTTTGTGGATATTTTATCATTGTCTAATTCTTTGATTTCGGTGATGGTTAGGTTCAGATAAGTGAGGTTTGGTAGGATAAGAACTTTTTGTGGATATTTTGGCAATGTCGAATTCTCTGACTTCGGTGATGGTTAGGTTAGGTTGGGTTAAGTATTGTGAGGTAAGCACGTTTTGTGGATATTTTGGCAAGCCTAATTCTTTAATTTCGGTGATGGTTAGGTTCAGATGAGTGAGGTTTGGTAGGATAAGAACTTTTTGTGGATATTTTGGCATTGTCGAATTCTCTGACTTCGGTGATGGTTAGGTTAAGTTGGATAAGGTATAGTGAGGTAAGCACGTTTTGTGGAGATTTTGGCAATGTCGAATTCTTTAATTTCGGTGATGGTTAGGTTCAGATGGGTGAGGTTTGGTAGGATAAGAACTTTTTGTGGATATTTTGGCAATGTCGAATTCTCTGACTTCAGTGATGGTTAGGTTAGGTTGGATAAAGTATAGTGAGGAAAGCTCGTTTTGTAGATATTTTGGCAATGTCCATTTTTTCGATTTCGGTGATGGTTAGGTTCAGATGCTTAGGTTTGGTGGGGTATTAATTTTTTTTGGATATTTTGGCAATGTTGGATTCTCTGACTTCGGTGATGGTTAGGTAAGGTTGGGTTAGGTATTGTGAGGTAAGTACGTTTTGTGGATATTTTGGCAATGTCCAATTCTTTGATTTCGGTGATGGTTAGGTTCAGATGGGTGAGGTTTGGTAGGATAAGAACTTTTTGTGGATATTTTGGCAATGTCGAATTCTCTGACTTCGGTGATGGTAAGTTAGGTTGGGTTAGGTATTGTGAAGTAAGCACGTTTTGTGGATATTTTATCATTGTCTAATTCTTTGATTTCGGTGATGGTTAGGTTCAGATAAGTGAGGTTTGGTAGGATAAGAACTTTTTGTGGATATTTTGGCAATGTCGAATTCTCTGACTTCGGTGATGGTTAGGTTAGGTTGGGTAAGGTATTGTGAGGTACACTCGTTTTGTGGATTATTTATCAATATCCAATTTTTTGATTTCGGTGATGGTTAGGTTCAGATGGGTGAGGTTTGGTAGGATAAGAACTTTTTGTGGATATTTTGGCAATGTCGAATTCTCTGACTTCGGTGATGGTTAGGTTAGGTTGAGTTAGGTATTGTGAGGTAAGCACGTTTTATGGATATTTTGTCAAGCCTAATTCTTTGATTTCGGTGATGGTTAGGTTCAGATGGGTGAGGTTTGGTAGGATAAGAACTTTTTGTGGATATTTTGGCATTGTCGAATTCTCTGACTTCGGTGATGGTTAGGTTAGGTTGGGTTAGGTACTGTGAGGTAAGCATGTTTTGTAGATATTTTGGCAATGTCTTATTCTTTAATTTCGTTGATGGTTAGGCTCAGATGGGTGAGGTTTGGTAGGATAAGAACTTTTTGTGGATATTTTGGCAATGTCGAATTCTCTGACTTCGGTGATGGTTAGGTTAGGTTGGGTTAGGTATTGTGAAGTAAGCACGTTTTATGGATATTTTGTCAAGCCTAATTCTTTGATTTCGGTGATGGTTAGGTTCAGATAAGTGAGGTTTGGTAGGATAAGAACTTTTTGTGGATATTTTGGCAATGTCGAATTCTCTGACTTCGGTGATGGTTAGGTTAGGTTGGGTTAGGTATTGTGAGGTAAACTCGTTTTGTGGATTATTTATCAATATCCAATTCTTTGATTTCGGTGATGGTTAGGTTCAGATGGGTGAGGTTTGGTAGGATAAGAACTTTTTGTGGATATTTTGGCAATGTCGAATTCTCTGACTTCGGTGATGGTTAGGTTAGGTTAGGTTAGGTATTGTGAAGTAAGCACGTTTTGTGGATATTTTATCATTGTCTTATTCTTTGATTTCGGTGATGGTTAGGTTCAGATAAGTGAGGTTTGGTAGGATAAGAACTTTTTGTGGATATTTTGGCAATGTCGAATTCTCTGACTTCGGTGATGGTTAGGTTAGGTTGGGTTAGGTATTGTGAGGTAAACTCGTTTTGTGGATTATTTATCAATATCCAATTCTTTGATTTCGGTGATGGTTAGGTTCAGATGAGTGAGGTTTGGTAGGATAAGAACTTTTTGTGGATATTTTGGCAATGTCGAATTCTCTGACTTCGGTGATGGTTAGGTTAGGTTGGGTTAGGTATTGTGAAGTAAGCACGTTTTGTGGATATTTTATCATTGTCTAATTCTTTGATTTCGGTGATGGTTAGGTTCAGATAAGTGAGGTTTGGTAGGATAAGAACTTTTTGTGGATATTTTGGCAATGTCGAATTCTCTGACTTCGGTGATGGTTAGGTTAGGTTGGGTTAAGTATTGTGAGGTAAGCACGTTTTGTGGATATTTTGGCAAGCCTAATTCTTTAATTTCGGTGATGGTTAGGTTCAGATGGGTGAGGTTTGGTAGGATAAGAACTTTTGTGGATATTTTGGCAATGTCGAATTCTCTGACTTCGGTGATAGTTAGGTTAGGTTGGGTTAGGTATTGTGAGGATAGCACGTTTTGTGGATTATTTATCAATGTCCAATTCTTTGATTTCGGTGATGGTTAGGTTCAGATGGGTGAGGTTTTGTAGGATAAGAAATTTTTGTGGATATTTTGGCAATGTCGAATTCTCTGACTTCGGTGATGGTTAGGTTAGGTTGGATAAGGTATAGTGAGGTAAGCACGTTTTGTGGATATTTTGGCAATGTCTAATTCTTTGATTTCGGTGATCGTTAGGTTCAGATGGGTGAAATTTGGTAGGATAAGAACTTTTTGTGGATATTTTGGCAATGTCGAATTCTCTGACTTCGGTGATGGTTAGGTTAGGTTGGGTTAGGTATTGTGAGGTAAGCACGTTTTGTGGATATTGTATCATTGTCCAATTCTTTGATTTCAGTGATGGTTAGGTTCAGATAAGTGAGGTTTGGTAGAATAAGAACTTTTTGTGGATATTTTGGCAATGTCGAATTCTCTGACTTCGGTGATGGTTAGGTTAGGTTGGTTTAGGTATTGTGAAGTAAGCACGTTTTGTGGATATTTTTGCAATGTCCAATTCTTTGATTTCGGTGATGGTTAGGTTCAGATGGGTGAGGTTCTGTAGGATAAGAACTTTTTGTGGATATTTTGGCAATGTCGAATTCTCTGACTTCGGTGATGGTTAGGTTAGGTTGGATAAGATATTGTGAGATAGGCACGTTTTGTGGATATTTTATTAATGTCCAATTCTTTGATTTCGGTGATGGTTAGGTTCAGATGGGTGAGGTTTGGTAGGATAAGAACTTTTTGTGGATATTTTGGCAATGTCGAATTCTCTGACTTCGGTGATGGTTAGGTTAGGTTGGGTTAGGTATTGTGAAGTAAGCACGTTTTGTGGATATTTTATCATTGTCTAATTCTTTGATTTCGGTGATGGTTAGGTTCAGATAAGTGAGGTTTGGTAGGATAAGAACTTTTTGTGGATATTTTGGCAATGTCGAATTCTCTGACTTCGGTGATGGTTAGGTTAGGTTGGGTTAAGTATTGTGAGGTAAGCACGTTTTGTGGATATTTTGGCAAGCCTAATTCTTTAATTTCGGTGATGGTTAGGTTCAGATGGGTGAGGTTTGGTAGGATAAGAACTTTTTGTGGATATTTTGGCATTGTCGAATTCTCTGACTTCGGTGATGGTTAGGTTAAGTTGGATAAGGTATAGTGAGGTAAGCACGTTTTGTGGATATTTTGGTAATGTCCATTTCTTCGATTTCGGTGATGGTTAGGTTCAGATGGGTGAGGTTTGGTGGGGTATGAACTTTTTGTGGATATTTTGGCAATGTTGAATTCTCTGACTTCGGTGATGGTTAGGTTAGGTTGGATAAGATATTGTGAGATAGGCACGTTTTGTGGATATTTTATTAATGTCCAATTCTTTGATTTCGGTGATGGTTAGGTTCAGATGGGTGAGGTTTGGTAGGATAAGAACTTTTTGTGGATATTTTGGCAATGTCGAATTCTCTGACTTCGGTGATGGTTAGGTTAGGTTGGGTTAGGTATTGTGAAGAAAGCACGTTTTGTGGATATTTTATCATTGTCTAATTCTTTGATTTCGGTGATGGTTAGGTTCAGATAAGTGAGGTTTGGTAGGATAAGAACTTTTTGTGGATATTTTGGCAATGTCGAATTCTCTGACTTCGGTGATGGTTAGGTTAGGTTGGGTTAAGTATTGTGAGGTAAGCACGTTTTGTGGATATTTTGGCAAGCCTAATTCTTTAATTTCGGTGATGGTTAGGTTCAGATGAGTGAGGTTTGGTAGGATAAGAACTTTTTGTGGATATTTTGGCATTGTCGAATTCTCTGACTTCGGTGATGGTTAGGTTAAGTTGGATAAGGTATAGTGAGGTAAGCACGTTTTGTGGAGATTTTGGCAATGTCGAATTCTTTAATTTCGGTGATGGTAAGGTTCAGATGGGTGAGGTTTGGTAGGATAAGAACTTTTTGTGGATATTTTGGCAATGTCGAATTCTCTGACTTCAGTGATGGTTAGGTTAGGTTGGATAAAGTATAGTGAGGAAAGCTCGTTTTGTAGATATTTTGGCAATGTCCATTTTTTCGATTTCGGTGATGGTTAGGTTCAGATGCTTAGGTTTGGTGGGGTATTAATTTTTTTTGGATATTTTGGCAATGTTGGATTCTCTGACTTCGGTGATGGTTAGGTAAGGTTGGGTTAGGTATTGTGAGGTAAGTACGTTTTGTGGATATTTTGGCAATGTCCAATTCTTTGATTTCGGTGATGGTTAGGTTCAGATGGGTGAGGTTTGGTAGGATAAGAACTTTTTGTGGATATTTTGGCAATGTCGAATTCTCTGACTTCGGTGATGGTTAGGTTAGGTTGGGTTAGGTATTGTGAAGTAAGCACGTTTTGTGGATATTTTATCATTGTCTAATTCTTTGATTTCGGTGATGGTTAGGTTCAGATAAGTGAGGTTTGGTAGGATAAGAACTTTTTGTGGATATTTTGGCAATGTCGAATTCTCTGACTTCGGTGATGGTTAGGTTAGGTTGGGTAAGGTATTGTGAGGTACACTCGTTTTGTGGATTATTTATCAATATCCAATTTTTTGATTTCGGTGATGGTTAGGTTCAGATGGGTGAGGTTTGGTAGGATAAGAACTTTTTGTGGATATTTTGGCAATGTCGAATTCTCTGACTTCGGTGATGGTTAGGTTAGGTTGAGTTAGGTATTGTGAGGTAAGCACGTTTTATGGATATTTTGTCAAGCCTAATTCTTTGATTTCGGTGATGGTTAGGTTCAGATGGGTGAGGTTTGGTAGGATAAGAACTTTTTGTGGATATTTTGGCATTGTCGAATTCTCTGACTTCGGTGATGGTTAGGTTAGGTTGGGTTAGGTACTGTGAGGTAAGCATGTTTTGTAGATATTTTGGCAATGTCTTATTCTTTAATTTCGTTGATGGTTAGGCTCAGATGGGTGAGGTTTGGTAGGATAAGAACTTTTTGTGGATATTTTGGCAATGTCGAATTCTCTGACTTCGGTGATGGTTAGGTTAGGTTGGGTTAGGTATTGTGAAGTAAGCACGTTTTATGGATATTTTGTCAAGCCTAATTCTTTAATTTCGGTGATGGTTAGGTTCAGATGGGTGAGGTTTGGTAGGATAAGAACTTTTTGTGGATATTTTGGCATTGTCGAATTCTCTGACTTCGGTGATGGTTAGGTTAGGTTGGGTTAGGTACTGTGAGGTAAGCATGTTTTGTAGATATTTTGGCAATGTCTAATTCTTTAATTTCGTTGATGGTTAGGCTCAGATGGGTGAGGTTTGGTAGGATAAGAACTTTTTGTGGATATTTTGGCAATGTCGAATTCTCTGACTTCGGTGATGGTTAGGTTAGGTTGGGTTAGGTATTGTGAGGTAAACACGTTTTGTGGATATTTTGGCAAGCCTAATTCTTTAATTTCGGTGATGGTTAGGTTCAGATGGGTGAGGTTTGGTAGGATAAGAACTTTTTGTGGATATTTTGGCAATGTCGAATTCTCTGACTTCGGTGATGGTTAGGTTAGGTTGGGTTAGGTATTGTGAGGTAAACACGTTTTGTGGATATTTTGGCAAGCCTAATTCTTTAATTTCGGTGATGGTTAGGTTCAGATGGGTGAGGTTTGGTAGGATAAGAACTTTTTGTGGATATTTTGGCATTGTCGAATTCTCTGACTTCGGTGATGGTTAGGTTAGGTTGGGTTAGGTACTGTGAGGTAAGCATGTTTTGTAGATATTTTGGCAATGTCTAATTCTTTAATTTCGTTGATGGTTAGGCTCAGATGGGTGAGGTTTGGTAGGATAAGAACTTTTTGTGGATATTTTGGCAATGTCGAATTCTCGGACTTCGGTGATGGTAAGGTTAGGTTGGGTTAGGTATGGTGAGGGAAGCACGTTTTGTGGATATTTGGCAATGTCGAATTCTTTGATTTCAGTGATGGTTAGGTTCAGATGGGAGAGGTTTGGTAGGATAAGAACTTTTTGTGGATATTTTGGCAATGTCGAATTCTTTGACTTCGGTGATGATAAGGTTAGGTTGGGTTAAATATGGTGAGGTAAGCACGTTTTGTGGATATTTTGGCAATGTCTAATTCTTTGATTTCGGTGATGGTAAGGTTCAGATGGGTGAGGTTTGGTAGGATAAGAACTTTTTGTGGATATTTTGGCAATGTCGAATTCTCTGACTTCGGTGATAGTTAGGTTAGGTTGGGTTAGGTATTGTGAGGTAAGCACGTTTTGTGGATTATTTATCAATGTCCAATTCTTTGATTTCGATGATCGTTAGGTTCAGATGGGTGAAATTTGGTAGGATAAGAACTTTTTGTGGATATTTTGGCAATGTCGAATTCTCTGACTTCGGTGATGGTTAGGTTAGGTTGGGTTAGGTATTGTGAGGTAAGCACGTTTTGTGGATATTGTATCATTGTCCAATTCTTTGATTTCAGTGAAGGTTAGGTTCAGATAAGTGAGGTTTGGTAGAATAAGAACTTTTTGTGGATATTTTGGCAATGTCGAATTCTCTGACTTCGGTGATGGTTAGGTTAGGTTGGATAAGATATTGTGAGATAGGCACGTTTCGTGGATATTTAATTAATGTCCAATTCTTTGATTTCGGTGATGGTTAGGTTCAGATGGGTGAGGTTTGGTAGGATAAGAACTTTTTGTGGATATTTTGGCAATGTCGAATTCTCTGACTTCGGTGATGGTTAGGTTAGGTTGGGTTAGGTATTGTGAAGTAAGCACGTTTTGTGGATATTTTATCATTGTCTAATTTTTTGATTTCGGTGATGGTTAGGTTCAGATAAGTGAGGTTTGGTAGGATAAGAACTTTTTGTGGATATTTTGGCAATGTCGAATTCTCTGACTTCGGTGATGGTTAGGTTAGGTTGGGTTAGGTATTGTGAGGTAAACACGTTTTGTGGATATTTTGGCAAGCCTAATTCTTTAATTTCGGTGATGGTTAGGTTCAGATGGGTGAGGTTTGGTAGGATAAGAACTTTTTGTGGATATTTTGGCATTGTCGAATTCTCTGACTTCGGTGATGGTTAGGTTAGGTTGGGTTAGGTACTGTGAGGTAAGCATGTTTTGTAGATATTTTGGCAATGTCTAATTCTTTAATTTCGTTGATGGTTAGGCTCAGATGGGTGAGGTTTGGTAGGATAAGAACTTTTTGTGGATATTTTGGCAATGTCGAATTCTCGGACTTCGGTGATGGTAAGGTTAGGTTGGGTTAGGTATGGTGAGGGAAGCACGTTTTGTGGATATTTGGCAATGTCGAATTCTTTGATTTCAGTGATGGTTAGGTTCAGATGGGAGAGGTTTGGTAGGATAAGAACTTTTTGTGGATATTTTGGCAATGTCGAATTCTTTGACTTCGGTGATGATAAGGTTAGGTTGGGTTAAATATGGTGAGGTAAGCACGTTTTGTGGATATTTTGGCAATGTCTAATTCTTTGATTTCGGTGATGGTAAGGTTCAGATGGGTGAGGTTTGGTAGGATAAGAACTTTTTGTGGATATTTTGGCAATGTCGAATTCTCTGACTTCGGTGATAGTTAGGTTAGGTTGGGTTAGGTATTGTGAGGTAAGCACGTTTTGTGGATTATTTATCAATGTCCAATTCTTTGATTTCGATGATCGTTAGGTTCAGATGGGTGAAATTTGGTAGGATAAGAACTTTTTGTGGATATTTTGGCAATGTCGAATTCTCTGACTTCGGTGATGGTTAGGTTAGGTTGGGTTAGGTATTGTGAGGTAAGCACGTTTTGTGGATATTGTATCATTGTCCAATTCTTTGATTTCAGTGAAGGTTAGGTTCAGATAAGTGAGGTTTGGTAGAATAAGAACTTTTTGTGGATATTTTGGCAATGTCGAATTCTCTGACTTCGGTGATGGTTAGGTTAGGTTGGATAAGATATTGTGAGATAGGCACGTTTCGTGGATATTTAATTAATGTCCAATTCTTTGATTTCGGTGATGGTTAGGTTCAGATGGGTGAGGTTTGGTAGGATAAGAACTTTTTGTGGATATTTTGGCAATGTCGAATTCTCTGACTTCGGTGATGGTTAGGTTAGGTTGGGTTAGGTATTGTGAAGTAAGCACGTTTTGTGGATATTTTATCATTGTCTAATTTTTTGATTTCGGTGATGGTTAGGTTCAGATAAGTGAGGTTTGGTAGGATAAGAACTTTTTGTGGATATTTTGGCAATGTCGAATTCTCTGACTTCGGTGATGGTTAGGTTAGGTTGGGTTAAGTATTGTGAGGTAAGCACGTTTTGTGGATATTTTGGCAAGCCTAATTCTTTAATTTCGGTGATGGTTAGGTTCAGATGGGTGAGGTTTGGTAGGATAAGAACTTTTTGTGGATATTTTGGCATTGTCGAATTCTCTGACTTCGGTGATGGTTAGGTTAAGTTGGATAAGGTATAGTGAGGTAAGCACGTTTTGTGGATATTTTGGCAATGTCCATTTCTTCGATTTCGGTGATGGTTAGGTTCAGATGGGTGAGGTTTGGTGTGGTATGAACTTTTTGTGGATATTTTGGCAATGTTGAATTCTCTGACTTCAGTGATGGTTAGGTTAGGTTAGGTTAGGTATTGTGAGGTAAGCACGTTTTTTGGAGATTTTGGCAATGTCGAATTCTTTAATTTCGGTGATGGTTAGGTTCAGATGGGTGAGGTTTGGTAGGATAAGAACTTTTTGTGGATATTTTGGCAATGTCAAATTCTCTGACTTCAGTGATGGTTAGGTTAGGTTGGATAAAGTATAGTGAGGAAAGCTCGTTTTGTATATATTTTGGCAATGTCCATTAATTCGATTTCGGTGATGGTTAGGTTCAGATGCTTAGGTTTGGTGGGGTATTAATTTTTTTTGGATATTTTGGCAATGTTGGATTCTCTGACTTCGGTGATGGTTAGGTTAGGTTGGGTTAGGTATTGTGAGGTAAGTACGTTTTGTGGATATTTTGGCAATGTCCAATTCTTTGATTTCGGTGATGGTTAGGTTCAGATGGGTGAGGTTTGGTAGGATAAGAACTTTTTGTGGATATTTTGGCAATGTCGAATTCTCTGACTTCGGTGATGGTTAGATTAGGTTGGGTTAGGTATTGTGAAGTAAGCACGTTTTGTGGATATTTTATCATTGTCTAATTCTTTGATTTCGGTGATGGTTAGGTTCAGATAAGTGAGGTTTGGTAGGATAAGAACTTTTTGTGGATATTTTGGCAATGTCGAATTCTCTGACTTCGGTGATGGTTAGGTTAGGTTGGGTTAGGTATTGTGAGGTAAACTCGTTTTGTGGATTATTTATCAATATCCAATTCTTTGAATTCGGTGATGGTTAGGTTCAGATGGGTGAGGTTTTGTAGGATAAGAACTTTTTGTGGATATTTTGGCAATGTCGAATTCTCTGACTTCGGTGATGGTTAGGTTAGGTTGGGTTAGGTATTGTGAGGTAAGCACGTTTTATGGATATTTTGTCAAGCCTAATTCTTTGATTTCGGTGATGGTTAGGTTCAGATGGGTGAGGTTTGGTAGGATAAGAACTTTTTGTGGATATTTTGGCATTGTCGAATTCTCTGACTTCGGTGATGGTTAGGTTAGGTTGGGTTAGGTATTGTGAGGTAAGCACGTTTTGTGGATATTTTGTCATGCCTAATTATTTGATTTCGGTGATGGTTAGGTTCAGATGGGTGAGGTTTGGTAGGATAAGAACTTTTTGTGGATATTTTGGCAATGTCAAATTCTCTGACTTCGGTGATGGTTAGGTTAGGTTGGGTTAGGTATTGTGAAGTAAGCACGTTTTATGGATATTTTGTCAAGCCTAATTCTTTGATTTCGGTGATGGTTAGGTTCAGATAAGTGAGGTTTGGTAGGATAAGAACTTTTTGTGGATATTTTGGCAATGTCGAATTCTCTGACTTCGGTGATGGTTAGGTTAGGTTGGGTTAAGTATTGTGAGGTAAGCACGTTTTGTGGATATTTTGGCAAGCCTAATTCTTTAATTTCGGTGATGGTTAGGTTCAGATGGGTGAGGTTTGGTAGGATAAGAACTTTTTGTGGATATTTTGGCATTGTCGAATTCTCTGACTTCGGTGATGGTTAGGTTAAGTTGGATAAGGTATAGTGAGGTAAGCACGTTTTGTGGATATTTTGGCAATGTCCATTTCTTCGATTTCGGTGATGGTTAGGTTCAGATGGGTGAGGTTTGGTGTGGTATGAACTTTTTGTGGATATTTTGGCAATGTCGAATTCTCTGACTTCGGTGATGGTTAGGTTAGGTTGGGTTAGGTATTGTGAGGTAAACTCGTTTTGTGGATTATTTATCAATATCCAATTCTTTGAATTCGGTGATGGTTAGGTTCAGATGGGTGAGGTTTTGTAGGATAAGAACTTTTTGTGGATATTTTGGCAATGTCGAATTCTCTGACTTCGGTGATGGTTAGATTAGGTTGGGTTAGGTATTGTGAAGTAAGCACGTTTTGTGGATATTTTATCATTGTCTAATTCTTTGATTTCGGTGATGGTTAGGTTCAGATAAGTGAGGTTTGGTAGGATAAGAACTTTTTGTGGATATTTTGGCAATGTCGAATTCTCTGACTTCGGTGATGGTTAGGTTAGGTTGGGTTAGGTATTGTGAGGTAAACTCGTTTTGTGGATTATTTATCAATATCCAATTCCTTGAATTCGGTGATGGTTAGGTTCAGATGGGTGAGGTTTTGTAGGATAAGAACTTTTTGTGGATATTTTGGCAATGTCGAATTCTCTGACTTCGGTGATGGTTAGGTTAGGTTGGGTTAGGTATTGTGAGGTAAGCACGTTTTATGGATATTTTGTCAAGCCTAATTCTTTGATTTCGGTGATGGTTAGGTTCAGATGGGTGAGGTTTGGTAGGATAAGAACTTTTTGTGGATATTTTGGCATTGTCGAATTCTCTGACTTCGGTGATGGTTAGGTTAGGTTGGGTTAGGTATTGTGAGGTAAGCACGTTTTGTGGATATTTTGTCAAGCCTAATTCTTTGATTTCGGTGATGGTTAGGTTCAGATGGGTGAGGTTTGGTAGGATAAGAACTTTTTGTGGATATTTTGGCAATGTCAAATTCTCTGACTTCGGTGATGGTTAGGTTAGGTTGGGTTAGGTATTGTGAAGTAAGCACGTTTTATGGATATTTTGTCAAGCCTAATTCTTTGATTTCGGTGATGGTTAGGTTCAGATAAGTGAGGTTTGGTAGGATAAGAACTTTTTGTGGATATTTTGGCAATGTCGAATTCTCTGACTTCGGTGATGGTTAGGTTAGGTTGAGTTAAGTATTGTGAGGTAAGCACGTTTTGTGGATATTTTGGCAAGCCTAATTCTTTAATTTCGGTGATGGTTAGGTTCAGATGGGTGAGGTTTGGTAGGATAAGAACTTTTTGTGGATATTTTGGCATTGTCGAATTCTCTGACTTCGGTGATGGTTAGGTTAAGTTGGATAAGGTATAGTGAGGTAAGCACGTTTTGTGGATATTTTGGCAATGTCCATTTCTTCGATTTCGGTGATGGTTAGGTTCAGATGGGTGAGGTTTGGTGTGGTATGAACTTTTTGTGGATATTTTGGCAATGTTGAATTCTCTGACTTCGGTGATGGTTAGGTTAGGTTAGGTTAGGTATTGTGAGGTAAGCACGTTTTTTGGAGATTTTGGCAATGTCGAATTCTTTAATTTCGGTGATGGTTAGGTTCAGATGGGTGAAGTTTGGTAGGATAAGAACTTTTTGTGGATATTTTGGCAATGTCAAATTCTCTGACTTCAGTGATGGTTAGGTTAGGTTGGATAAAGTATAGTGAGGAAAGCTCGTTTTGTATATATTTTGGCAATGTCCATTAATTCGATTTCGGTGATGGTTAGGTTCAGATGCTTAGGTTTGGTGGGGTATTAATTTTTTTTGGATATTTTGGCAATGTTGGATTCTCTGACTTCGGTGATGGTTAGGTTAGGTTGGGTTAGGTATTGTGAGGTAAGTACGTTTTGTGGATATTTTGGCAATGTCCAATTCTTTGATTTCGGTGATGGTTAGGTTCAGATGGGTGAGGTTTGGTAGGATAAGAACTTTTTGTGGATATTTTGGCAATGTCGAATTCTCTGACTTCGTTGATGGTTAGATTAGGTTGGGTTAGGTATTGTGAAGTAAGCACGTTTTGTGGATATTTTATCATTGTCTAATTCTTTGATTTCGGTGATGGTTAGGTTCAGATAAGTGAGGTTTGGTAGGATAAGAACTTTTTGTGGATATTTTGGCAATGTCGAATTCTCTGACTTCGGTGATGGTTAGGTTAGGTTGGGTTAGGTATTGTGAGGTAAACTCGTTTTGTGGATTATTTATCAATATCCAATTCTTTGAATTCGGTGATGGTTAGGTTCAGATGGGTGAGGTTTTGTAGGATAAGAACTTTTTGTGGATATTTTGGCAATGTCGAATTCTCTGACTTCGGTGATGGTTAGGTTAGGTTGGGTTAGGTATTGTGAGGTAAGCACGTTTTATGGATATTTTGTCAAGCCTAATTCTTTGATTTCGGTGATGGTTAGGTTCAGATGGGTGAGGTTTGGTAGGATAAGAACTTTTTGTGGATATTTTGGCATTGTCGAATTCTCTGACTTCGGTGATGGTTAGGTTAGGTTGGGTTAGGTATTGTGAGGTAAGCACGTTTTGTGGATATTTTGTCAAGCCTAATTCTTTGATTTCGGTGATGGTTAGGTTCAGATGGGTGAGGTTTGGTAGGATAAGAACTTTTTGTGGATATTTTGGCAATGTCAAATTCTCTGACTTCGGTGATGGTTAGGTTAGGTTGGGTTAGGTATTGTGAAGTAAGCACGTTTTATGGATATTTTGTCAAGCCTAATTCTTTGATTTCGGTGATGGTTAGGTTCAGATAAGTGAGGTTTGGTAGGATAAGAACTTTTTGTGGATATTTTGGCAATGTCGAATTCTCTGACTTCGGTGATGGTTAGGTTAGGTTTGTTTAAATATTGTGAGGTAAACTCGTTTGGTGGATTATTTATCAATATCCAATTCTTTGATTTCGGTGATGGTTAGGTTCAGATGGGTGAGGTTTTGTAGGATAAGAACTTTTTGTGGATATTTTGGCAATGTCGAATTCTCTGACTTCGGTGATGGTTAGGTTAGGTTGGGTTAGGTATTGTGAGGTAAGCACGTTTTGTGGATATTTTGTCAAGCCTAATTCTTTGATTTCGGTGATGGTTAGGTTTAGATGGGTGAGGTTTGGTAGGATAAGAACTTTTTGTGGATATTTTGGCATTGTCGAATTCTCTGACTTCGGTGATGGTTAGGTTAGGTTGGGTTAGGTATTGTGAGGTAAGCATGTTTTGTAGATATTTTGGCAATGTCTAATTCTTTAATTTCGTTGATGGTTAGGCTCAGATGGGTGAGGTTTGGTAGGATAAGAACTTTTTGTGGATATTTTGGCAATGTCGAATTCTCTGACTTCGGTGATGGTTAGGTTAGGTTAGGTTAGGTTATGTGAGGTAAGCACGTTTTGTGGAGATTTTGGCAATGTCGAACTCTTTAATTTCGGTGATGGTTAGGTTCAGATGGGTGAGGTTTGGTAGGATAAGAACTTTTTGTGGATATTTTGGCAATGACGAATTCTTTGACTTCGGTGATGATAAGGTTAGGTTGGGTTAAATATGGTGAGGTAAGCACGTTTTGTGGATATTTTGGCAATGTCTAATTCTTTGATTTCGGTGATGGTTTGGCATTGTCGAATTCTCTGACTTCGGTGATGGTTAGGTTAGGTTGGGTTAGGTACTGTAAGGGAAGCACGTTTTGTGGATATTTTGGCAATGTCGAATTCTTTGATTTCAGTGATGGTTAGGTTCAGATGGGAGAGGTTTGGTAGGATAAGAACTTTTTGTGGATATTTTGGCAATGACGAATTCTTTGACTTCGGTGATGATAAGGTTAGGTTGGGTTAAATATGGTGAGGTAAGCACGTTTTGTGGATATTTTGGCAATGTCTAATTCTTTGATTTCGGTGATGGTTAGGTTCAGATGGGTGAGGTTTGGTAGGATAAGAACTTTTTGTGGATATTTTGGCAATGTCGAATTCTCTGACTTCGGTGATGGTAAGGTTAGGTTGGGTTAGGTATGGTGAGGGAAGCACGTTTTGTGGATATTTTGGCAATGTCGAATTCTTTGATTTCAGTGATGGTTAGGTTCAGATGGGAGAGGTTTGGTAGGATAAGAACTTTTTGTGGATATTTTGGCAATGACGAATTCTTTGACTTCGGTGATGATAAGGTTAGGTTGGGTTAAATATGGTGAGGTAAGCACGTTTTGTGGATATTTTGGCAATGTCTAATTCTTTGATTTCGGTGATGGTTAGGTTCAGATGGGTGAGGTTTGGTAGGATAAGAACTTTTTGTGGATATTTTGGCAATGTCGAATTCTCTGACTTCGGTGATGGTTAGGTTAGGTTGGGTTAGGTATTGTGAGGTAAACTCGTTTTGTGGATTATTTATCAATATCCAATTCTTTGATTTCGGTGATGGTTAGGTTCAGATGGGTGAGGTTTGGTGTGGTATGAACTTTTTGTGGATATTTTGGCAATGTTGAATTCTCTGACTTCGGTGATGGTTAGGTTAGGTTAGGTTAGGTATTGTGAGGTAAGCACGTTTTTTGGAGATTTTGGCAATGTCGATATCTTTAATTTCGGTGATGGTTAGGTTCAGATGGGTGAAGTTTGGTAGGATAAGAACTTTTTGTGGATATTTTGGCAATGTCAAATTCTCTGACTTCAGTGATGGTTAGGTTAGGTTGGATAAAGTATAGTGAGGAAAGCTCGTTTTGTATATATTTTGGCAATGTCCATTAATTCGATTTCGGTGATGGTTAGGTTCAGATGCTTAGGTTTGGTGGGGTATTAATTTTTTTTGGATATTTTGGCAATGTTGGATTCTCTGACTTCGGTGATGGTTAGGTTAGGTTGGGTTAGGTATTGTTTGGTTAGTACGTTTTGTGGATATTTTGGCAATGTCCAATTCTTTGATTTCGGTGATGGTTAGGTTCAGATGGGTGAGGTTTGGTAGGATAAGAACTTTTTGTGGATATTTTGGCAATGTCGAATTCTCTGACTTCGGTGATGGTTAGATTAGGTTGGGTTAGGTATTGTGAAGTAAGCACGTTTTGTGGATATTTTATCATTGTCTAATTCTTTGATTTCGGTGATGGTTAGGTTCAGATAAGTGAGGTTTGGTAGGATAAGAACTTTTTGTGGATATTTTGGCAATGTCGAATTCTCTGACTTCGGTGATGGTTAGGTTAGGTTGGGTTAGGTATTGTGAGGTAAACTCGTTTTGTGGATTATTTATCAATATCCAATTCTTTGAATTCGGTGATGGTTAGGTTCAGATGGGTGAGGTTTTGTAGGATAAGAACTTTTTGTGGATATTTTGGCAATGTCGAATTCTCTGACTTCGGTGATGGTTAGGTTAGGTTGGGTTAGGTATTGTGAGGTAAGCACGTTTTATGGATATTTTGTCAAGCCTAATTCTTTGATTTCGGTGATGGTTAGGTTCAGATGGGTGAGGTTTGGTAGGATAAGAACTTTTTGTGGATATTTTGGCATTGTCGAATTCTCTGACTTCGGTGATGATTAGGTTAGGTTGGGTTAGGTATTGTGAGGTAAGCACGTTTTGTGGATATTTTGTCAAGCCTAATTCTTTGATTTCGGTGATGGTTAGGTTCAGATGGGTGAGGTTTGGTAGGATAAGAACTTTTTGTGGATATTTTGGCAATGTCAAATTCTCTGACTTCGGTGATGGTTAGGTTAGGTTGGGTTAGGTATTGTGAAGTAAGCACGTTTTATGGATATTTTGTCAAGCCTAATTCTTTGATTTCGGTGATGGTTAGGTTCAGATAAGTGAGGTTTGGTAGGATAAGAACTTTTTGTGGATATTTTGGCAATGTCGAATTCTCTGACTTCGGTGATGGTTAGGTTAGGTTTGTTTAAATATTGTGAGGTAAACTCGTTTGGTGGATTATTTATCAATATCCAATTCTTTGATTTCGGTGATGGTTAGGTTCAGATGGGTGAGGTTTTGTAGGATAAGAACTTTTTGTGGATATTTTGGCAATGTCGAATTCTCTGACTTCGGTGATGGTTAGGTTAGGTTGGGTTAGGTATTGTGAGGTAAGCACGTTTTGTAGATATTTTGGCAATGTCTAATTCTTTAATTTCGTTGATGGTTAGGCTCAGATGGGTGAGGTTTGGTAGGATAAGAACTTTTTGTGGATATTTTGGCAATGTCGAATTCTCTGACTTCGGTGATGGTTAGGTTAGGTTAGGTTAGGTTATGTGAGGTAAGCACGTTTTGTGGAGATTTTGGCAATGTCGAACTCTTTAATTTCGGTGATGGTTAGGTTCAGATGGGTGAGGTTTGGTAGGATAAGAACTTTTTGTGGATATTTTGGCAATGACGAATTCTTTGACTTCGGTGATGATAAGGTTAGGTTGGGTTAAATATGGTGAGGTAAGCACGTTTTGTGGATATTTTGGCAATGTCTAATTCTTTGATTTCGGTGATGGTTTGGCATTGTCAAATTCTCTGACTTCGGTGATGGTTAGGTTAGGTTGGGTTAGGTACTGTAAGGGAAGCACGTTTTGTGGATATTTTGGCAATGTCGAATTCTTTGATTTCAGTGATGGTTAGGTTCAGATGGGAGAGGTTTGGTAGGATAAGAACTTTTTGTGGATATTTTGGCAATGACGAATTCTTTGACTTCGGTGATGATAAGGTTAGGTTGGGTTAAATATGGTGAGGTAAGCACGTTTTGTGGATATTTTGGCATTGTCGAATTCTCTGACTTCGGTGATGGTTAGGTTAGGTTGGGTTAGGTATTGTGAGGTAAGTACGTTTTGTGGATATTTTGGCAATGTCCAATTCTTTGATTTCGGTGATGGTTAGGTTCAGATGGGTGAGGTTTGGTAGGATAAGAACTTTTTGTGGATATTTTGGCAATGTCGAATTCTCTGACTTCGGTGATGGTTAGATTAGGTTGGGTTAGGTATTGTGAAGTAAGCACGTTTTGTGGATATTTTATCATTGTCTAATTCTTTGATTTCGGTGATGGTTAGGTTCAGATAAGTAAGGTTTGGTAGGATAAGAACTTTTTGTGGATATTTTGGCAATGTCGAATTCTCTGACTTCGGTGATGGTTAGGTTAGGTTGGGTTAGGTATTGTGAGGTAAACTCGTTTTGTGGATTATTTATCAATATCCAATTCTTTGAATTCGGTGATGGTTAGGTTCAGATGGGTGAGGTTTTGTAGGATAAGAACTTTTTGTGGATATTTTGGCAATGTCGAATTCTCTGACTTCGGTGATGGTTAGGTTAGGTTGGGTTAGGTATTGTGAGGTAAGCACGTTTTATGGATATTTTGTCAAGCCTAATTCTTTGATTTCGGTGATGGTTAGGTTCAGATGGGTGAGGTTTGGTAGGATAAGAACTTTTTGTGGATATTTTGGCATTGTCGAATTCTCTGACTTCGGTGATGGTTAGGTTAGGTTGGGTTAGGTATTGTGAGGTAAGCACGTTTTGTGGATATTTTGTCAAGCCTAATTCTTTGATTTCGGTGATGGTTAGGTTCAGATGGGTGAGGTTTGGTAGGATAAGAACTTTTTGTGGATATTTTGGCAATGTCAAATTCTCTGACTTCGGTGATGGTTAGGTTAGGTTGGGTTAGGTATTGTGAAGTAAGCACGTTTTATGGATATTTTGTCAAGCCTAATTCTTTGATTTCGGTGATGGTTAGGTTCAGATAAGTGAGGTTTGGTAGGATAAGAACTTTTTGTGGATATTTTGGCAATGTCGAATTCTCTGACTTCGGTGATGGTTAGGTTAGGTTTGTTTAAATATTGTGAGGTAAACTCGTTTGGTGGATTATTTATCAATATTCAATTCTTTGATTTCGGTGATGGTTAGGTTCAGATGGGTGAGGTTTTGTAGGATAAGAACTTTTTGTGGATATTTTGGCAATGTCGAATTCTCTGACTTCGGTGATGGTTAGGTTAGGTTGGGTTAGGTATTGTGAGGTAAGCACGTTTTGTGGATATTTTGTCAAGCCTAATTCTTTGATTTCGGTGATGGTTAGGTTTAGATGGGTGAGGTTTGGTAGGATAAGAACTTTTTGTGGATATTTTGGCATTGTCGAATTCTCTGACTTCGGTGATGGTTAGGTTAGGTTGGGTTAGGTATTGTGAGGTAAGCATGTTTTGTAGATATTTTGGCAATGTCTAATTCTTTAATTTCGTTGATGGTTAGGCTCAGATGGGTGAGGTTTGGTAGGATAAGAACTTTTTGTGGATATTTTGGCAATGTCGAATTCTCTGACTTCGGTGATGGTTAGGTTAGGTTAGGTTAGGTTATGTGAGGTAAGCACGTTTTGTGGAGATTTTGGCAATGTCGAACTCTTTAATTTCGGTGATGGTTAGGTTCAGATGGGTGAGGTTTGGTAGGATAAGAACTTTTTGTGGATATTTTGGCAATGACGAATTCTTTGACTTCGGTGATGATAAGGTTAGGTTGGGTTAAATATGGTGAGGTAAGCACGTTTTGTGGATATTTTGGCAATGTCTAATTCTTTGATTTCGGTGATGGTTTGGCATTGTCGAATTCTCTGACTTCGGTGATGGTTAGGTTAGGTTGGGTTAGGTACTGTAAGGGAAGCACGTTTTGTGGATATTTTGGCAATGTCGAATTCTTTGATTTCAGTGATGGTTAGGTTCAGATGGGAGAGGTTTGGTAGGATAAGAACTTTTTGTGGATATTTTGGCAATGACGAATTCTTTGACTTCGGTGATGATAAGGTTAGGTTGGGTTAAATATGGTGAGGTAAGCACGTTTTGTGGATATTTTGGCAATGTCTAATTCTTTGATTTCGGTGATGGTTAGGTTCAGATGGGTGAGGTTTGGTAGGATAAGAACTTTTTGTGGATATTTTGGCAATGTCGAATTCTCTGACTTCGGTGATGGTAAGGTTAGGTTGGGTTAGGTATGGTGAGGGAAGCACGTTTTGTGGATATTTTGGCAATGTCGAATTCTTTGATTTCAGTGATGGTTAGGTTCAGATGGGAGAGGTTTGGTAGGATAAGAACTTTTTGTGGATATTTTGGCAATGACGAATTCTTTGACTTCGGTGATGATAAGGTTAGGTTGGGTTAAATATGGTGAGGTAAGCACGTTTTGTGGATATTTTGGCAATGTCTAATTCTTTGATTTCGGTGATGGTTAGGTTCAGATGGGTGAGGTTTGGTAGGATAAGAACTTTTTGTGGATATTTTGGCAATGTCGAATTCTCTGACTTCGGTGATGGTTAGGTTAGGTTGGGTTAGGTATTGTGAGGTAAACTCGTTTTGTGGATTATTTATCAATATCCAATTCTTTGATTTCGGTGATGGTAAGGTTCAGATGGGTGAGGTTTTGTAGGATAAGAACTTTTTGTGGATATTTTGGCAATGTCGAATTCTCTGACTTCGGTGATGGTTAGGTTAGGTTGGGTTAGGTATTGTGAGGTAAGCACGTTTTGTGGATATTTTGTCAAGCCTAATTCTTTGATTTCGGTGATGGTTAGGTTCAGATGGGTGAGGTTTGGTAGGATAAGAACTTTTTGTGGATATTTTGGCAATGACGAATTCTTTGACTTCGGTGATGATAAAGTTAGGTTGGGTTAAATATGGTGAGGTAAGCACGTTTTGTGGATATTTTGGCAATGTCTAATTCTTTGATTTCGGTGATGGTTAGGTTCAGATGGGTGAGGTTTGGTAGGATAAGAACTTCTTGTGGATATTTTGGCAAAGTCGAATTCTCGGACTTCGGTGATGGTAAGGTTAGGTTGGGTTAGGTATGGTGAGGGAAGCACGTTTTGTGGATATTTTGGCAATGTCGAATTCTTTGATTTCAGTGATGGTTAGGTTCAGATGGGAGAGGTTTGGTAGGATAAGAACTTTTTGTGGATATTTTGGCAATGACGAATTCTTTGACTTCGGTGATGATAAGGTTAGGTTGGGTTAAATATGGTGAGGTAAGCACGTTTTGTGGATATTTTGGCAATGTCTAATTCTTTGATTTCGGTGATGGTTAGGTTCAGATGGGTGAGGTTTGGTAGGATAAGAACTTTTTGTGGATATTTTGGCAATGTCGAATTCTCTGACTTCGGTGATGGTAAGGTTAGGTTGGGTTAGGTATTGTGAGGTAAACTCGTTTTGTGGATTATTTATCAATATCCAATTCTTTGATTTCGGTGATGGTTAGGTTCAGATGGGTGAGGTTTTGTAGGATAAGAACTTTTTGTGGATATTTTGGCAATGTCGAATTCTCTGACTTCGGTGATGGTTAGGTTAGGTTGGGTTAGGTATTGTGAGGTAAGCACGTTTTGTGGATATTTTGTCAAGCCTAATTCTTTGATTTCGGTGATGGTTAGGTTCAGATGGGTGAGGTTTGGTAGGATAAGAACTTTTTGTGGATATTTTGGCAATGTCGAATTCTCGGACTTCGGTGATGGTAAGGTTAGGTTGGGTTAGGTATGGTGAGGGAAGCACGTTTTGTGGATATTTTGGCAATGTCGAATTCTTTGATTTCAGTGATGGTTAGGTTCAGATGGGAGAGGTTTGGTAGGATAAGAACTTTTTGTGGATATTTTGGCAATGACGAATTCTTTGACTTCGGTGATGATAAGGTTAGGTTGGGTTAAATATGGTGAGGTAAGCACGTTTTGTGGATATTTTGGCAATGTCTAATTCTTTGATTTCGGTGATGGTTAGGTTCAGATGGGTGAGGTTTGGTAGGATAAGAACTTTTTGTGGATATTTTGGCAATGTCGAATTCTCTGACTTCGGTGATGGTTAGGTTAGGTTGGGTTAGGTATTGTGAGGTAAACTCGTTTTGTGGATTATTTATCAATATCCAATTCTTTGATTTCGGTGATGGTTAGGTTCAGATGGGTGAGGTTTTGTAGGATAAGAACTTTTTGTGGATATTTTGGCAATGTCGAATTCTCTGACTTCGGTGATGGTTAGGTTAGGTTGGGTAAGGTATTGTGAGGTAAGCACGTTTTGTGGATATTTTGTCATGCCTAATTCTTTGATTTCGGTGATGGTTAGGTTTAGATGGGTGAGGTTTGGTAGGATAAGAACTTTTTGTGGATATTTTGGCAATGTCGAATTCTCTGACTTCGGTGATGGTTAGGTTAGGTTAGGTTAGGTATTGTGAGGTAAGCACGTTTTGTGGAGATTTTGGCAATGTCGAACTCTTTAATTTCGGTGATGGTTAGGTTCAGATGGGTGAGGTTTGGTAGGATAAGAACTTTTTGTGGATATTTTGGCAATGTCGAATTCTCTGACTTCGGTGATGGTTAGGTTAGGTTGGATAAAGTATAGTGAGGAAAGCTCGTTATGTGGATATTTTGGCAATGTCCATTAATTCGATTTCGGTGATGGTTAGGTTCAGATGCTTAGGTTTGGTGGGGTATTAATTTTTTTTGGATATTTTGGCAATGTTGGATTCTCTGACTTCGGTGATGGTTAGGTTAGGTTGGGTTAGGTATTGTGAGGTAAGTACGTTTTGTGGATATTTTGGCAATGTCCAATTCTTTGATTTCGGTGATGGTTAGGTTCAGATGGGTGAGGTTTGGTAGGATAAGAACTTTTTGTGGATATTTTGGCAATGTCGAATTCTCTGACTTCGGTGATAGTTAGGTTAGGTTGGGTTAGGTATTGTGAAGTAAGCACGTTTTGTGGATATTTTATCATTGTCTAATTCTTTGATTTCGGTGATGGTTAGGTTCAGATAAGTGAGGTTTGGTAGGATAAGAACTTTTTGTGGATATTTTGGCAATGTCGAATTCTCTGACTTCGGTGATGGTTAGGTTAGGTTGGGTTAGGTATTGTGAGGTAAGCACGTTTTGTGGATATTTTGTCAAGCCTAATTCTTTGATTTCGGTGATGGTTAGGTTCAGATGGGTGAGGTTTGGTAGGATAAGAACTTTTTGTGGATATTTTGGCATTGTCGAATTCTCTGACTTCAGTGATGGTTAGGTTAGGTTGGGTTAGGTACTTTGAGGTAAACATGTTTTGTAGATATTTTGGCAATGTCTAATTCTTTAATTTCGTTGATGGTTAGGCTCAGATGGGTGAGGTTTGGTAGGATAAGAACTTTTTGTGGATATTTTGGCAATGTCGAATTCTCTGACTTCGGTGATGGTTAGGTTAGGTTGGGTTAGGTACTGTGAGGTAAGCATGTTTTGTAGATATTTTGGCAATGTCTTATTCTTTAATTTCGTTGATGGTTAGGCTCAGATGGGTGAGGTTTGGTAGGATAAGAACTTTTTGTGGATATTTTGGCAATATCGATTTCTCTGACTTCGGTGATTGTTAGGTTAGGTTGGGTTAGGTATTGTGAGGTAAGCACGTTTTGTGGATATTTTATCATTGTCCAATTCTTTGATTTCGGTGATAGTTAGGTTCAGATAAGTGAGGTTTGGTAGGATAAGAACTTTTTGTGGATATTTTGGCAATGTCGAATTCTCTGACTTCGGTGATGGTTAGGTTAGGTTGGGTTAGGTATTGTGAGGTAAGCACGTTTCGTGGATATTTTGGCAATGCCTAATTCTTTAATTTCGGTGAAAGTTAGGTTAGGTTGGGTTAGGTATTGTGAGGTAAGCCCGTTTTGTGGATATTTAATCATTGTCCAATTCTTTGATTTCGGTGATGGTTAGGTTCAGATAAGTGAGGTTTGGTAGGATAAGAACTTTTTGTGGATATTTTGGCAATGTCGAATTCTCTGACTTCGGTGATGGTTTGGTTAGGTTGGATAAGGTATAGTGAGGAAAGCTCGTTTTGTGGATATTTTAGCAATGTCCATTACTTCGATTTCGGTGATGGTTAGGTTCAGATGCTTAGGTTTGGTGGGGTATTAATTTTTTTTGGATATTTTGGCAATGTTGGATTCTCTGACTTCGGTGATGGTTAGGTTAGGTTGGGTTAGGTATTGTGAGGAAAGCACGTTTTGTGGATATTTTACAATGTCCAATTCTTTGATTTCGGTGATGGTTAGGTTCAGATGGGTAAGGTTTGGTAGGATAAGAACTTTTTGTGGATATTTTGGCAATGTCGAATTCTCTAACTTCGGTGATGGTTAGGTTAGGTTGGATAAGGTATAGTGAGGTAAGCACGTTTTGTGGATATTTTGTCAAGCCTAATTCTTTGATTTCGGTGATGGTTAGGTTCAGATGGGTGAGGTTTGGTAGGATAAGAACTTTTTGTGGATATTTTGGCATTGTCGAATTCTTTAATTTCGGTGATGGTTAGGTTCAGATGGGTGAGGTTTGGTAGGATAAGAACTTTTTGTGGATATTTTGGCATTGTCGAATTCTCTGACTTCGGTGATGGTCAGGTTAGGTTGGGTTAGGTACTGTGAGGTAAGCATGTTTTGTAGATATTTTGGCAATGTCTAATTCTTTAATTTCGTTCATACTTAGGCTCAGATGGGTGAGGTTTGGTAGGATAAGAACTTTTTGTGGATATTTTGGCAATGTCGAATTCTCTGACTTCGGTGATGGTTAGGTTAGGTTGGGTTAGGTATTGTGAGGTAAGTACGTTTTGTGGATATTTTGTCAATGTCCAATTCTTTGATTTCGGTGATGGTTAGGTTCAGATGGGTGAGGTTTGGTAGGATAAGAACTTTTTGTGGATATTTTGGCAATGTCGAATTCTCTGACTTCGGTGATGGTTAGGTTAGGTTGGGTTAGGTATTGTGAAGTAAGCACGTTTTGTGGATATTTTATCATTGTCTAATTCTTTGATTTCGGTGATGGTTAGGTTCAGATAAGTGAGGTTTGGTAGGATAAGAACTTTTTGTGGATATTTTGGCAATGTCGAATTCTCTGACTTCGTTGATGGTAAGGTTAGGTTGGGTTAGGTATTGTGAGGTAAGCACGTTTTGTGGATATATTGTCAAGCCTAATTCTTTGATTTCGGTGATGGTTAGGTTCAGATGGGTGAGGTTTGGTAGGATAAGAACTTTTTGTGGATATTTTGGCATTGTCGAATTCTCTGACTACGGTGATGGTTAGGTTAGGTTGGGTTAGGTACTGTGAGGTAAACATGTTTTGTAGATATTTTGGCAATGTCTAATTCTTTAATTTCGATGATGGTTAGGCTCAGATGGGTGAGGTTTGGTAGGATAAGAACTTTTTGTGGATATTTTGGCAATGTTGAATTCTCTGACTTCGGTGATGGTTAGGTTAGGTTAGGTTAGGTATTGTGAGGTAAGCACGTTTTGTGGATATTTTCGCAATGTCCACTTCTTTGATTTCGGTGATGGTTAGGTTCAGATGGGTGAGGTTTGGTAGGATAAGAACTTTTTGTGGATATTTTGGCATTGTCGAATTCTCTGACTTCGGTGATGGTTAGGTTAGGTTGGGTTAGGTATTGTGAGGTAAGCACGTTTTGTGGATATTTTGTCAAGCCTTATTCTTTGATTTCGGTGATGGTTAGGTTCAGATGGGTGAGGTTTGTTAGGATAAGAACTTTTTGTGGATATTTTGGCATTGTCGAATTCTCTGACTTCGGTGATGGTAAGGTTAGGTTGGGTTAGGTATTGTGAGGTAAACACGTTTTGTGGATATATTGTCAAGCCTAATTCTTTGATTTCGGTGATGGTTAGGTTCAGATGGGTGAGGTTTGGTAGGATAAGAACTTTTTGTGGATATTTTGGCATTGTCGAATTCTCTGACTACGGTGATGGTTAGGTTAGGTTGGGTTAGGTACTGTGAGGTAAACATGTTTTGTAGATATTTTGGCAATGTCTAATTCTTTAATTTCGTTGATGGTTAGGCTCAGATGGGTGAGGTTTGGTAGGATAAGAACTTTTTGTGGATATTTTGGCAATGTTGAATTCTCTGACTTCGGTGATGGTTAGGTTAGGTTAGGTTAGGTATTGTGAGGTAAGCACGTTTTGTGGATATTTTCGCAATGTCCACTTCTTTGATTTCGGTGATGGTTAGGTTCAGATGGGTGAGGTTTGGTAGGATAAGAACTTTTTGTGGATATTTTGGCATTGTCGAATTCTCTGACTTCGGTGATGGTTAGGTTAGGTTGGGTTAGGTATTGTGAGGTAAGCACGTTTTGTGGATATTTTGTCAAGCCTAATTCTTTGATTTCGGTGATGGTTAGGTTCAGATGGGTGAGGTTTGGTAGGATAAGAACTTTTTGTGGATATTTTGGCAATGTCAAATTCTCTGACTTCGGTGATGGTTAGGTTAGGTTGGGTTAGGCATTGTGAAGTAAGCACGTTTTATGGATATTTTGTCAAGCCTAATTCTTTGATTTCGGTGATGGTTAGGTTCAGATAAGTGAGGTTTGGTAGGATAAGAACTTTTTGTGGATATTTTGGCAATGTCGAATTCTCTGACTTCGGTGATGGTTAGGTTAGGTTGGGTTAGGTATTGTGAAGTAAGCACGTTTTATGGATATTTTGTCAAGCCTAATTCTTTGATTTCGGTGATGGTTAGGTTCAGATAAGTGAGGTTTGGTAGGATAAGAACTTTTTGTGGATATTTTGGCAATGTCGAATTCTCTGACTTCGGTGATGGTTAGGTTAGGTTGGGTTAGGTATTGTGAGGTAAACACGTTTTGTGGATATTTTGGTAAGCCTAATTCTTTAATTTCTGTGATGGTTAGGTTCAGATGGGTGAGGTTTGGTAGGATAAGAACTTTTTGTGGATATTTTGGCAATGTCGAATTCTCGGACTTCGGTGATGGTAAGGTTAGGTTGGGTTAGGTATGGTGAGGGAAGCACGTTTTGTGGATATTTTGTCAATGTCGAATTCTTTGATTTCAGTGATGGTTAGGTTCAGATGGGAGAGGTTTGGTAGGATAAGAACTTTTTGTGGATATTTTGGCAATGTCGAATTCTTTGACTTCGGTGATGATAAGGTTAGGTTGGGTTAAATATGGTGAGGTAAGCACGTTTTGTGGATATTTTGGCAATGTCTAATTCTTTGATTTCGGTGATGGTTAGGTTCAGATGGGTGAGGTTTTGTAGGATAAGAAATTTTTGTGGATATTTTGGCAATGTCGAATTCTCTGACTTCGGTGATGGTTAGGTTAGGTTGGATAAGGTATAGTGAGGTAAGCACGTTTTGTGGATATTTTGCCAATGTCCAATTCTTTGATTTCGATGATCGTTAGGTTCAGATGGGTGAAATTTGGTAGGATAAGAACTTTTTATGGATATTTTGGCAATGTCGAATTCTCTGACTTCGGTGATGGTTAGGTTAGGTTGGGTTAGGTATTGTGAGGTAAGCACGTTTTGTGGATATTTTGTCAAGCCTAATTCTTTGATTTCGGTGATGGTTAGGTTCAGATGGGTGAGGTTCTGTAGGATAAGAACTTTTTGTGGATATTTTGGCAATGTCGAATTCTCTGACTTCGGTGATGGTTAGGTTAGGTTGGATAAGATATTGTGAGAAAGGCACGTTTCGTGGATATTTTATTAATGTCCAATTCTTTGATTTCGGTGATGGTTAGGTTCAGATGGGTGAGGTTTGGTAGGATAAGAACTTTTTGTGGATATTTTGGCAATGTCGAATTCTCTGACTTCGGTGATGGTTAGGTTAGGTTGGGTTAGGTATTGTGAGGTAAACACGTTTTGTGGATATTTTGGCAAGCCTAATTCTTTAATTTCGGTGATGGTTAGGTTCAGATGGGTGAGGTTTGGTAGGATAAGAACTTTTTGTGGATATTTTGGCATTGTCGAATTCTCTGACTTCGGTGATGGTTAGGTTAGGTTGGGTTAGGTACTGTGAGGTAAGCATGTTTTGTAGATATTTTGGCAAAGTCTAATTCTTTAATTTCGTTGATGGTTAGGCTCAGATGGGTGAGGTTTGGTAGGATAAGAACTTTTTGTGGATATTTTGGCAATGTCGAATTCTCGGACTTCGGTGATGGTAAGGTTAGGTTGGGTTAGGTATGTTGAGGGAAGCACGTTTTGTGGATATTTTGGCAATGTCGAATTCTTTGATTTCAGTGATGGTTAGGTTCAGATGGGAGAGGTTTGGTAGGATAAGAACTTTTTGTGGATATTTTGGCAATGTCGAATTCTCTGACTTCGGTGATGGTTAGGTTAGGTTGGGTTAGGTATTGTGAGGTAAGCACGTTTTGTGGATATTGTATCATTGTCCAATTCTTTAATTTCAGTGATGGTTAGGTTCAGATAAGTGAGGTTTGGTAGAATAAGAACTTTTTGTGGATATTTTGGCAATGTCGAATTCTCTGACTTCGGTGATGGTTAGGTTAGGTTGGTTTAGGTATTGTGAAGAAAGCACGTTTTGTGGATATTTTCGCAATGTCCACTTCTTTGATTTCGGTGATGGTTAGGATCAGATGGGTGAGGTTCTGTAGGATAAGAACTTTTTGTGGATATTTTGGCAATGTCGAATTCTCTGACTTCGGTGATGGTTAGGTTAGGTTGGATAAGATATTGTGAGATAGGCACGTTTCGTGGATATTTTATTAATGTCCATTTCTTTGATTTCGGTGATGGTTAGGTTCAGATGGGTGAGGTTTGGTAGGATAAGAACTTTTTGTGGATATTTTGGCAATGTCGAATTCTCTGACTTCGGTGATGGTTAGGTTAGGTTGGGTTAGGTATTGTGAAGTAAGCACGTTTTGTGGATATTTTATCATTGTCCAATTCTTTGATTTCGGTGATGGTTAGGTTCAGATAAGTGAGGTTTGGTAGGATAAGAACTTTTTGTGGATATTTTGGCAATGTCGAATTCTCTGACTTCGGTGATGGTTAGGTTAGGTTGGGTTTAGTATTGTGAGGTAAGCACGTTTTGTGGATATTTTGGCAAGCCTAATTCTTTAATTTCGGTGATGGTTAGGTTCAGATGGGTGAGGTTTGGTAGGATAAGAACTTTTTGTGGATATTTTGGCATTGTCGAATTCTCTGACTTCGGTGATGGTTAGGTTAAGTTGGATAAGGTATAGTGAGGTAAGCACGTTTTGTGGATATTTTGGCAATGTCCATTTCTTCGATTTCGGTGATGGTTAGGTTCAGATGGGTGAGGTTTGGTAGGATAAGAACTTTTTGTGGATATTTTGGCAATGTCGAATTCTCTGACTTCGGTGATGGTTAGATTAGGTTGGGTTAGGTATTGTGAAGTAAGCACGTTTTGTGGATATTTTATCATTGTCTAATTCTTTGATTTCGGTGATGGTTAGGTTCAGATAAGTGAGGTTTGGTAGGATAAGAACTTTTTGTGGATATTTTGGCAATGTCGAATTCTCTGACTTCGGTGATGGTTAGGTTAGGTTGGGTTAGGTATTGTGAGGTAAACTCGTTTTGTGGATTATTTATCAATATCCAATTCTTTGATTTCGGTGATGGTTAGGTTCAGATGGGTGAGGTTTTGTAGGATAAGAACTTTTTGTGGATATTTTGGCAATGTCGAATTCTCTGACTTCGGTGATGGTTAGGTTAGGTTGGGTTAGGTATTGTGAGGTAAGCACGTTTTATGGATATTTTGTCAAGCCTAATTCTTTGATTTCGGTGATGGTTAGGTTCAGATGGGTGAGGTTTGGTAGGATAAGAACTTTTTGTGGATATTTTGGCATTGTCGAATTCTCTGACTTCGGTGATGGTTAGGTTAGGTTGGGTTAGGTATTGTGAGGTAAGCACGTTTTGTGGATATTTTGTCAAGCCTAATTCTTTGATTTCGGTGATGGTTAGGTTCAGATGGGTGAGGTTTGGTAGGATAAGAACTTTTTGTGGATATTTTGGCAATGTCGAATTCTCTGACTTCGGTGATGGTTAGGTTAGGTTGGGTTAGGTATTGTGAGGTAAACTCGTTTTGTGGATTATTTATCAATATCCAATTCTTTGATTTCGGTGATGGTTAGGTTCAGATGGGTGAGGTTTTGTAGGATAAGAACTTTTTGTGGATATTTTGGCAATGTCGAATTCTCTGACTTCGGTGATGGTTAGGTTAGGTTGGGTTAGGTATTGTGAGGTAAGCACGTTTTATGGATATTTTGTCAAGCCTAATTCTTTGATTTCGGTGATGGTTAGGTTCAGATGGGTGAGGTTTGGTAGGATAAGAACTTTTTGTGGATATTTTGGCATTGTCGAATTCTCTGACTTCGGTGATGGTTAGGTTAGGTTGGGTTAGGTATTGTGAGGTAAGCACGTTTTGTGGATATTTTGTCAAGCCTAATTCTTTGATTTCGGTGATGGTTAGGTTCAGATGGGTGAGGTTTGGTAGGATAAGAACTTTTTGTGGATATTTTGGCATTGTCGAATTCTCTGACTTCGGTGATGGTTAGGTTAGGTTGGGTTAGGTATTGTGAGGTAAGCACGTTTTGTGGATATTTTGTCAAGCCTAATTCTTTGATTTCGGTGATGGTTAGGTTCAGATGGGTGAGGTTTGGTAGGATAAGAACTTTTTGTGGATATTTTGGCAATGTCGAATTCTCTGACTTCGGTGATGGTTAGGTTAGGTTGGGTTAGGTATTGTGAGGTAAACACGTTTTGTGGATATTTTGGCAAGCCTAATTCTTTAATTTCGGTGATGGTTAGGTTCAGATGGGTGAGGTTTGGTAGGATAACAACTTTTTGTGGATATTTTGGCAATGTCGAATTCTCTGACTTCAGTGATGGTTAGGTTAGGTTGGGTTAGGTATTGTGAGGTAAACACGTTTTGTGGATATTTTGGCAAGCCTAATTCTTTAATTTCGGTGATGGTTAGGTTCAGATGGGTGAGGTTTGGTAGGATAAGAACTTTTTGTGGATATTTTGGCAATGTCGAATTCTCTGACTTCGGTGATGGTTAGGTTAGGTTGGGTTAAGTATTGTGAGGTAAGCACGTTTTGTGGATATTTTGGCAAGCCTAATTCTTTAATTTCGGTGATGGTTAGGTTCAGATGGGTGAGGTTTGGTAGGATAAGAACTTTTTGTGGATATTTTGGCATTGTCGAATTCTCTGACTTCGGTGATGGTTAGGTTAGGTTGGGTTAGGTACTGTGAGGTAAGCATGTTTTGTAGATATTTTGGCAATGTCTAATTCTTTAATTTCGTTGATGGTTAGGCTCAGATGGGTGAGGTTTGGTAGGATAAGAACTTTTTGTGGATATTTTGGCAATGTCGAATTCTCGGACTTCGGTGATGGTAAGGTTAGGTTGGGTTAGGTATGGTGAGGGAAGCACGTTTTGTGGATATTTTGGCAATGTCGAATTCTTTGATTTCAGTGATGGTTAGGTTCAGATGGGAGAGGTTTGGTAGGATAAGAACTTTTTGTGGATATTTTGGCAATGTCGAATTCTTTGACTTCGGTGATGATAAGGTTAGGTTGGGTTAAATATGGTGAGGTAAGCACGTTTTGTGGATATTTTGGCAATGTCTAATTCTTTGATTTCGGTGATGGTTAGGTTCAGATGGGTGAGGTTTGGTAGGATAAGAACTTTTTGTGGATATTTTGGCAATGTCGAATTCTCTGACTTCGGTGATAGTTAGGTTAGGTTGGGTTAGGTATTGTGAGGTAAGCACGTTTTGTGGATTATTTATCAATGTCCAATTCTTTGATTTCGGTGATGGTTAGGTTCAGATGGGTGAGGTTTTGTAGGATAAGAAATTTTTGTGGATATTTTGGCAATGTCGAATTCTCTGACTTCGGTGATGTTTAGGTTAGGTTGGATAAGGTATAGTGAGGTAAGCACGTTTTGTGGATATTTTGGCAATGTCCAATTCTTTGATTTCGATGATCGTTAGGTTCAGATGGGTGAAATTTGGTAGGATAAGAACTTTTTGTGGATATTTTGGCAATGTCGAATTCTCTGACTTCGGTGATGGTTAGGTTAGGTTGGGTTAGGTATTGTGAGGTAAGCACGTTTTGTGGATATTTTGTCAAGCCTAATTCTTTGATTTCGGTGATGGTTAGGTTCAGATGGGTGAGGTTTGGTAGGATAAGAACTTTTTGTGGATATTTTGGCATTGTCGAATTCTCTGACTTCGGTGATGGTTAGGTTAGGTTGGGTTAGGTATTGTGAGGTAAGCACGTTTTGTGGATATTTTGTCAAGCCTAATTCTTTGATTTCGGTGATGGTTAGGTTCAGATGGGTGAGGTTTGGTAGGATAAGAACTTTTTGTGGATATTTTGGCAATGTCGAATTCTCTGACTTCGGTGATGGTTAGGTTAGGTTGGGTTAGGTATTGTGAGGTAAACACGTTTTGTGGATATTTTGGCAAGCCTAATTCTTTAATTTCGGTGATGGTTAGGTTCAGATGGGTGAGGTTTGGTAGGATAACAACTTTTTGTGGATATTTTGGCAATGTCGAATTCTCTGACTTCAGTGATGGTTAGGTTAGGTTGGGTTAGGTATTGTGAGGTAAACACGTTTTGTGGATATTTTGGCAAGCCTAATTCTTTAATTTCGGTGATGGTTAGGTTCAGATGGGTGAGGTTTGGTAGGATAAGAACTTTTTGTGGATATTTTGGCAATGTCGAATTCTCTGACTTCGGTGATGGTTAGGTTAGGTTGGGTTAAGTATTGTGAGGTAAGCACGTTTTGTGGATATTTTGGCAAGCCTAATTCTTTAATTTCGGTGATGGTTAGGTTCAGATGGGTGAGGTTTGGTAGGATAAGAACTTTTTGTGGATATTTTGGCATTGTCGAATTCTCTGACTTCGGTGATGGTTAGGTTAGGTTGGGTTAGGTACTGTGAGGTAAGCATGTTTTGTAGATATTTTGGCAATGTCTAATTCTTTAATTTCGTTGATGGTTAGGCTCAGATGGGTGAGGTTTGGTAGGATAAGAACTTTTTGTGGATATTTTGGCAATGTCGAATTCTCGGACTTCGGTGATGGTAAGGTTAGGTTGGGTTAGGTATGGTGAGGGAAGCACGTTTTGTGGATATTTTGGCAATGTCGAATTCTTTGATTTCAGTGATGGTTAGGTTCAGATGGGAGAGGTTTGGTAGGATAAGAACTTTTTGTGGATATTTTGGCAATGTCGAATTCTTTGACTTCGGTGATGATAAGGTTAGGTTGGGTTAAATATGGTGAGGTAAGCACGTTTTGTGGATATTTTGGCAATGTCTAATTCTTTGATTTCGGTGATGGTTAGGTTCAGATGGGTGAGGTTTGGTAGGATAAGAACTTTTTGTGGATATTTTGGCAATGTCGAATTCTCTGACTTCGGTGATAGTTAGGTTAGGTTGGGTTAGGTATTGTGAGGTAAGCACGTTTTGTGGATTATTTATCAATGTCCAATTCTTTGATTTCGGTGATGGTTAGGTTCAGATGGGTGAGGTTTTGTAGGATAAGAAATTTTTGTGGATATTTTGGCAATGTCGAATTCTCTGACTTCGGTGATGTTTAGGTTAGGTTGGATAAGGTATAGTGAGGTAAGCACGTTTTGTGGATATTTTGGCAATGTCCAATTCTTTGATTTCGATGATCGTTAGGTTCAGATGGGTGAAATTTGGTAGGATAAGAACTTTTTGTGGATATTTTGGCAATGTCGAATTCTCTGACTTCGGTGATGGTTAGGTTAGGTTGGGTTAGGTATTGTGAGGTAAGCACGTTTTGTGGATATTGTATCATTGTCCAATTCTTTGATTTCAGTGATGGTAAGGTTCAGATAAGTGAGGTTTGGTAGAATAAGAACTTTTTGTGGATATTTTGGCAATGTCGACTTCTCTGACTTCGGTGATGGTTAGGTTAGGTTGGTTAAGGTATTGTGAAGTAAGCACGTTTTGTGGATATTTTCGCAATGTCCAATTTCTTGATTTCGGTGATGGTTAGGTTCAGATGGGTGAGGTTCTGTAGGATAAGAACTTTTTGTGGATATTTTGGCAATGTCGAATTCTCTGACTTCGGTGATGGTTAGGTTAGGTTGGATAAGATATTGTGAGATAGGCACGTTTCGTGGATATTTTATTAATGTCCATTTCTTTGATTTCGGTGATGGTTAGGTTCAGATGGGTGAGGTTTGGTAGGATAAGAACTTTTTGTGGATATTTTGGCAATGTCGAATTCTCTGACTTCGGTGATGGTTAGGTTAGGTTGGGTTAGGTATTGTGAAGTAAGCACGTTTTGTGGATATTTTATCATTGTCTAATTCTTTGATTTCGGTGATGGTTAGGTTCAGATAAGTGAGGTTTGGTAGGATAAGAACTTTTTGTGGATATTTTGGCAATGTCGAATTCTCTGACTTCGGTGATGGTTAGGTTAGTTTGAGTTTAGTATTGTGAGGTAAGCACGTTTTGTGGATATTTTGGCAAGCCAAATTCTTTAATTTCGGTGATGGTTAGGTTCAGATGGGTGAGGTTTGGTAGGATAAGAACTTTTTGTGGATATTTTGGCATTGTCGAATTCTCTGACTTCGGTGATGGTTAGGTTAAGTTGGATAAGGTATAGTGAGGTAAGCTCGTTTTGTGGATATTTTGGCAATGTCCATTTCTTCGATTTCGGTGATGGTTAGGTTCAGATGGGTGAGGTTTGGTGTGGTATGAACTTTTTGTGGATATTTTGGCAATGTTGAATTCTCTGACTTCGGTGATGGTTAGGTTAGGTTAGGTTAGGTATTGTGAGGTAAGCACGTTTTGTGGAGATTTTGGCAATGTCGAATTCTTTAATTTCGGTGAAGGTTATGTTCAGATGGGTGAGGTTTGGTAGGATAAGAACTTTTTGTGGATATTTTGGCAATGTCGAATTCTCTGACTTCAGTGATGGTTAGGTAAGGTTGGATAAAGTATAGTGAGGAAAGCTCGTTTTGTAGATATTTTGGCAATGTCCATTAATTCGATTTCGGTGATGGTTAGGTTCAGATGCTTAGGTTTGGTGGGGTATTAATTTTTTTTGGATATTTTGGCAATGTTGGATTCTCTGACTTCGGTGATGGTTAGGTTAGGTTGGGTTAGGTATTGTGAGGTAAGTACGTTTTGTGGATATTTTGGCAATGTCCAATTCTTTGATTTCGGTGATGGTTAGGTTCAGATGGGTGAGGTTTGGTAGGATAAGAACTTTTTGTGGATATTTTGGCAATGTCGAATTCTCTGACTTCGGTGATGGTTAGATTAGGTTGGGTTAGGTATTGTGAAGTAAGCACGTTTTGTGGATATTTTATCATTGTCTAATTCTTTGATTTCGGTGATGGTTAGGTTCAGATAAGTGAGGTTTGGTAGGATAAGAACTTTTTGTGGATATTTTGGCAATGTCGAATTCTCTGACTTCGGTGATGGTTAGGTTAGGTTGGGTTAGGTATTGTGAGGTAAACTCGTTTTGTGGATTATTTATCAATATCCAATTATTTGATTTCGGTGATGGTTAGGTTCAGATGGGTGAGGTTTTGTAGGATAAGAACTTTTTGTGGATATTTTGGCAATGTCGAATTCTCTGACTTCGGTGATGGTTAGGTTAGGTTGGGTTATGTATTGTGAGGTAAGCACGTTTTATGGATATTTTGTCAAGCCTAATTCTTTGATTTCGGTGATGGTTAGGTTCAGATGGGTGAGGTTTGGTAGGATAAGAACTTTTTGTGGATATTTTGGCATTGTCGAATTCTCTGACTTCGGTGATGGTAAGGTTGGGTTGGGTTAGGTATTGTGAGGTAAGCACGTTTTGTGGATATTTTGTCAAGCCTAATTCTTTGATTTCGGTGATGGTTAGGTTCAGATGGGTGAGGTTTGGTAGGATAAGAACTTTTTGTGGATATTTTGGCAATGTCGAATTCTCTGACTTCGGTGATGGTTAGGTTAGGTTGGGTTAGGTATTGTGAAGTAAGCACGTTTTATGGATATTTTGTCAAGCCTAATTCTTTGATTTCGGTGATGGTTAGGTTAAGATAAGTGAGGTTTGGTAGGATAAGAACTTTTTGTGGATATTTTGGCAATGTCGAATTCTCTGACTTCGGTGATGGTTAGGTTAGGTTGGTTTAGGTATTGTGAAGTAAGCACGTTTTGTGGATATTTTCGCAATGTCCAATTCTTTGATTTCGGTGATGGTTAGGTTCAGATGGGTGAGGTTCTGTAGGATAAGAACTTTTTGTGGATATTTTGGCAATGTCGAATTCTCTGACTTCGGTGATGGTTAGGTTAGGTTGGATAAGATATTGTGAGATAGGCACGTTTCGTGGATATTTTATTAATGTCTAATTCTTTGATTTCGGTGATGGTTAGGTTCAGATGGGTGAGGTTTGGTAGGATAAGAACTTTTTGTGGATATTTTGGCAATGTCGAATTCTCTGACTTCGGTGATGGTTAGGTTAGGTTGGGTTAGGTACTGTGAGGTAAGCATGTTTTGTAGATATTTTGGCAATGTCTAATTCTTTAATTTCGTTGATGGTTAGGCTCAGATGGGTGAGGTTTGGTAGGATAAGAATTTTTTGTGGATATTTTGGCAATGTCGAATTCTCGGACTTCGGTGATGGTAAGGTTAGGTTGGGTTAGGTGTGGTGAGGGAAGCACGTTTTGTGGATATTTTGGCAATGTCGAATTCTTTGATTTCAGTGATGGTTAGGTTCAGATGGGAGAGGTTTGGTAGGATAAGAACTTTTTGTGGATATTTTGGCAATGTCGAATTCTCTGAATTCGGTGATGGTTAGGTTAGGTTGGGTTAGGTATTGTGAGGTAAACTCGTTTTGTGGATTATTTATCAATATCCAATTCTTTGATTTCGGTGATGGTTAGGTTCAGATGGGTGAGGTTTTGTAGGATAAGAACTTTTTGTGGATATTTTGGCAATGTCGAATTCTCTGACTTAGGTGATGGTTAGGTTAGGTTGGGTTAGGTATTGTGAGGTAAGCACGTTTTGTGGATATTTTGTCAAGCCTAATTCTTTGATTTCGGTGATGGTTAGGTTTAGATGGGTGAGGTTTGGTAGGATAAGAACTTTTTGTGGATATTTTGGCATTGTCGAATTCTCTGACTTCGGTGATGGTTAGGTTAGGTTGGGTTAGGTATTGTGAGGTAAGCATGTTTTGTAGATATTTTGGCAATGTCTAATTCTTTAATTTCGGTGATGGTTAGGTTCAGATGGGTGAGGTTTGGTAGGATAAGAACTTTTTGTGGATATTTTGGCAATGTCGAATTCTCTGACTTCGGTGATGGTTAGGTTAGGTTGGATAAAGTATAGTGAGGAAAGCTCGTAATGTGGATATTTTGGCAATGTCCATTAATTCGATTTCGGTGATGGTTAGGTTCAGATGCTTAGGTTTGGTGGGGTATTAATTTTTTTTGGATATTTTGGCAATGTTGGATTCTCTGACTTCGGTGATGGTTAGGTTAGGTTGGGTTAGGTATTGTGAGGTAAGTACGTTTTGTGGATATTTTGGCAATGTCCAATTCTTTGATTTCGGTGATGGTTAGGTTCAGATGGGTGAGGTTTGGTAGGATAAGAACTTTTTGTGGATATTTTGGCAATGTCGAATTCTCGGACTTCGGTGATGGTAAGGTTAGGTTGGGTTAGGTATGGTGAGGGAAGCACGTTTTGTGGATATTATGGCAATGTTGAATTCTTTGATTACGGTGATGGTTAGGTTCAGATGGGTGATGTTTGGTAGGATAAAAACTTTTTGTGGATATTTTGGCAATGTCGAATTCTCTGACTTCGGTGATGGTTAGGTTAGGTTAGGTTAGGAATTGTGAGGTAAGCACGTTTTGTGGATATTTTTGCAATGTTCAATTCTTTGATTTCGGTGATGGTAAGGTTCAGATGGGTGAGGTTTGGTAGGATAAGAACTTTTTGTGGATATTTTGGCAATGTCGAATTCTCTGACTTCAGTGATGGTTAGGTTAGGTTGGATAAGGTATTGTGAGGTAAGCACGTTTTGTGGATATTTTGGCAATGTCCAATTCTTTGATTTCGGTGATGGTTAGGTTCAGATGGGTAAGGTTTGGTAGGATAAGAACTTTTTGTGGATATTTTGGCAATGTCGAATTCTCTAACTTCGGTGATGGTTAGGTTAGGTTGGATAAGGTATAGTGAGGTAAGCACGTTTTGTGGATATTTTGGCAATGTCGAATTCTTTGATTTCGGTGAAGGTTAGGTTCATATGGGTGAGGTTTGGTAGGATAAGAACTTTTTGTGGATATTTTGGCAATGTCAAATTCTCTGACTTCGGTGATGGTTAGGTTAGGTTGGGTTAGGTATTGTGAGGTAAGCACGTTTTGTGGATATTTTCGCTATGTCCAATTCTTTGATTTCGGTGATGGTTAGGTTCAGATGGGTGAGGTTTGGTAGGATAAGAACTTTTTGTGGATATTTTGGCAATGTCGAATTCTCTGACTTCGGTGATGGTTAGGTTAGGTTGGGTTAGGTATTGTGAGGTAAGCACGTTTTGTGGATTATTTATCAATATCCAATTCTTTGATTTCGGTGATGGTTAGGTTCAGATGGGTGAGGTTTTGTAGGATAAGGACTTTTTGTGGATATTTTGGCAATGTCGAATTCTCTGACTTCGGTGATGGTTAGGTTAGGTTGGGTTAGGTATTGTGAGGTAAGCACGTTTTGTGGATATTTTGTCAAGCCTAATTCTTTGATTTCGGTGATGGTTAGGTTCAGATGGGTGAGGTTTGGTAGGATAAGAACTTTTTGTGGATATTTTGGCATTGTCGAATTCTCTGACTTCGGTGATGGTTAGGTTAGGTTGGGTTAGGTACTGTGAGGTAAGCACGTTTTGTGGATATTTTGGCAATGTCCATTTCTTCGATTTCGGTGATGGTTAGGTTCAGATGGGTGAGGTTTGGTGGGGTATGAACTTTTTGTGGATATTTTGGCAATGTCGAATTCTCTGACTTCGGTGATGGTTAGGTTAGGTTAGGTTAGGTATTGTGAGGAAGGCACGTTTTGAGGAAATTTTGGCAATGTCGAATTCTTTAATTTCGGTGATGGTTAGGTTCAGATGGGTGAGGTTTGGTAGGATAAGAACTTTTTGTGGATATTTTGGCATTGTCGAATTCTCTGACTTCGGTGATGGTTAGGTTAAGTTGGGTTAGGTACTGTGAGGTAAGCATGTTTTGTAGATATTTTGGCAATGTCTAATTCTTTAATTTCGTTGATGGTTAGGCTCAAATGGGTGAGGTTTGGTAGGATAAAAACTTTTTGTGGATATTTTGGCAATGTCGAATTCTCTGACTTTGGTGATTGTTTGGTTAGGTTGGGTTAGGTATTGTGAGGTAAGCACGTTTTGTGGATATTTTAGCATTGTCCAATTCTTTGATTTCGGTGATGGTTAGGTTCAGATGGGTGAGGTTTGGTAGGATAAGAACTTTTTGTGGATATTTTGGCATTGTCGATTTCTCTGACTTCGGTGATGGTTAGGTTAGGTTGGATAAGGTATAGTGAGGTAAGCACGTTTTGTGGATATTTTGGCAATGTCCATTTCTTCGATTTCGGTGATGGTTAGGTTCAGATGGGTGAGGTTTGGTGGGGTATGAACTTTTTGTGGATATTTTGGCAATGTTGAATTCTCTGACTTCGGTGATGGTTAGGTTAGGTTAGGTTAGGTATTGTGAGGAAGGCACGTTTTGAGGAAATTTTGGCAATGTCGAATTCTTTAATTTCGGTGATGGTTAGGTTCAGATGGGTGAGGTTTGGTAGGATAAGAACTTTTTGTGGATATTTTGGCATTGTCGAATTCTCTGACTTCGGTGATGGTTAGGTTAAGTTGGGTTAGGTACTGTGAGGTAAGCATGTTTTGTAGATATTTTGGCAATGTCTAATTCTTTAATTTCGTTGATGGTTAGGCTCAAATGGGTGAGGTTTGGTAGGATAAAAACTTTTTGTGGATATTTTGGCAATGTCGAATTCTCTGACTTTGGTGATTGTTTGGTTAGGTTGGGTTAGGTATTGTGAGGTAAGCACGTTTTGTGGATATTTAAGCATTGTCCAATTCTTTGATTTCGGTGATGGTTAGGTTCAGATGGGTGAGGTTTGGTAGGATAAGAACTTTTTGTGGATATTTTGGCATTGTCGAATTCTCTGACTTCGGTGATGGTTAGGTTAGGTTGGGTTAGGTACTGTGAGGTAAGCATGTTTTGTAGATATTTTGGCAATGTCTAATTCTTTAATTTCGTTGATGGTTAGGCTCAGATGGGTGAGGTTTGGTAGGATAAGAACTTTTTGTGGATATTTTGGCAATGTCGAATTCTCTGACTTCGGTGATGGTTAGGTTAGGTTGGATAAGGTATAGTGAGGAAAGCTCGTTTTGTGGATATTTTGGCAATGTCCATTAATTCGATTTCGGTGATGGTTAGGTTCAGATGCTTAGGTTTGGTGGGGTATTAATTTTTTTTGGATATTTTGGCAATGTTGGATTTTCTGACTTCGGTGATGGTTAGGTTAGGTTGGGTTAGGTACTGTGAGGTAAGCATGTTTTGTAGATATTTTGGCAATGTCTAATTCTTTAATTTCGTTGATGGTTAGGCTCAGATGGGTGAGGTTTGGTAGGATAAGAACTTTTTGTGGATATTTTGGCAATATCGATTTCTCTGACTTCGGTGATGGTTAGGTTAGGTTGGGTTAGGTATTGTGAGGTAAGCACGTTTTGTGGATTATTTATCAATGTCCATTTCTTTGATTTCGGTGATGGTTAGGTTCAGATGGGTGAGGTTTTGTAGGATAAGAACTTTTTGTGGATATTTTGGCAATGTCGAATTCTCTGACTTCAGTGATGGTTAGGTTAGGTTGGGTTAGGTATTGTGAGGTAAGCACGTTTTGTGGATATTTTGTCAAGCCTAATTCTTTGATTTCGGTGATGGTTAGGTTCAGATGGGTGAGGTTTGGTAGGATAAGAACTTTTTGTGGATATTTTGGCATTGTCGAATTCTCTGACTTCAGTGATGGTTAGGTTAGGTTGGGTTAGGTACTTTGAGGTAAACATGTTTTGTAGATATTTTGGCAATGTCTAATTCTTTAATTTCGTTGATGGTTAGGCTCAGATGGGTGAGGTTTGGTAGGATAAGAACTTTTTGTGGATATTTTGGCAATGTCGAATTCTCTGACTTCGGTGATGGTTAGGTTAGGTTGGGTTAGGTACTGTGAGGTAAGCATGTTTTGTAGATATTTTGGCAATGTCTTATTCTTTAATTTCGTTGATGGTTAGGCTCAGATGGGTGAGGTTTGGTAGGATAAGAACTTTTTGTGGATATTTTGGCAATATCGATTTCTCTGACTTCGGTGATTGTTAGGTTAGGTTGGGTTAGGTATTGTGAGGTAAGCACGTTTTGTGGATATTTTATCATTGTCCAATTCTTTGATTTCGGTGATAGTTAGGTTCAGATAAGTGAGGTTTGGTAGGATAAGAACTTTTTGTGGATATTTTGGCAATGTCGAATTCTCTGACTTCGGTGATGGTTAGGTTAGGTTGGGTTAGGTATTGTGAGGTAAGCACGTTTCGTGGATATTTTGGCAATGCCTAATTCTTTAATTTCGGTGAAAGTTAGGTTAGGTTGGGTTAGGTATTGTGAGGTAAGCCCGTTTTGTGGATATTTAATCATTGTCCAATTCTTTGATTTCGGTGATGGTTAGGTTCAGATAAGTGAGGTTTGGTAGGATAAGAACTTTTTGTGGATATTTTGGCAATGTCGAATTCTCTGACTTCGGTGATGGTTTGGTTAGGTTGGATAAGGTATAGTGAGGAAAGCTCGTTTTGTGGATATTTTAGCAATGTCCATTACTTCGATTTCGGTGATGGTTAGGTTCAGATGCTTAGGTTTGGTGGGGTATTAATTTTTTTTGGATATTTTGGCAATGTTGGATTCTCTGACTTCGGTGATGGTTAGGTTAGGTTGGGTTAGGTATTGTGAGGAAAGCACGTTTTGTGGATATTTTACAATGTCCAATTCTTTGATTTCGGTGATGGTTAGGTTCAGATGGGTAAGGTTTGGTAGGATAAGAACTTTTTGTGGATATTTTGGCAATGTCGAATTCTCTAACTTCGGTGATGGTTAGGTTAGGTTGGATAAGGTATAGTGAGGTAAGCACGTTTTGTGGATATTTTGTCAAGCCTAATTCTTTGATTTCGGTGATGGTTAGGTTCAGATGGGTGAGGTTTGGTAGGATAAGAACTTTTTGTGGATATTTTGGCATTGTCGAATTCTTTAATTTCGGTGATGGTTAGGTTCAGATGGGTGAGGTTTGGTAGGATAAGAACTTTTTGTGGATATTTTGGCATTGTCGAATTCTCTGACTTCGGTGATGGTCAGGTTAGGTTGGGTTAGGTACTGTGAGGTAAGCATGTTTTGTAGATATTTTGGCAATGTCTAATTCTTTAATTTCGTTCATACTTAGGCTCAGATGGGTGAGGTTTGGTAGGATAAGAACTTTTTGTGGATATTTTGGCAATGTCGAATTCTCTGACTTCGGTGATGGTTAGGTTAGGTTGGGTTAGGTATTGTGAGGTAAGTACGTTTTGTGGATATTTTGTCAATGTCCAATTCTTTGATTTCGGTGATGGTTAGGTTCAGATGGGTGAGGTTTGGTAGGATAAGAACTTTTTGTGGATATTTTGGCAATGTCGAATTCTCTGACTTCGGTGATGGTTAGGTTAGGTTGGGTTAGGTATTGTGAAGTAAGCACGTTTTGTGGATATTTTATCATTGTCTAATTCTTTGATTTCGGTGATGGTTAGGTTCAGATAAGTGAGGTTTGGTAGGATAAGAACTTTTTGTGGATATTTTGGCAATGTCGAATTCTCTGACTTCGTTGATGGTAAGGTTAGGTTGGGTTAGGTATTGTGAGGTAAGCACGTTTTGTGGATATATTGTCAAGCCTAATTCTTTGATTTCGGTGATGGTTAGGTTCAGATGGGTGAGGTTTGGTAGGATAAGAACTTTTTGTGGATATTTTGGCATTGTCGAATTCTCTGACTACGGTGATGGTTAGGTTAGGTTGGGTTAGGTACTGTGAGGTAAACATGTTTTGTAGATATTTTGGCAATGTCTAATTCTTTAATTTCGATGATGGTTAGGCTCAGATGGGTGAGGTTTGGTAGGATAAGAACTTTTTGTGGATATTTTGGCAATGTTGAATTCTCTGACTTCGGTGATGGTTAGGTTAGGTTAGGTTAGGTATTGTGAGGTAAGCACGTTTTGTGGATATTTTCGCAATGTCCACTTCTTTGATTTCGGTGATGGTTAGGTTCAGATGGGTGAGGTTTGGTAGGATAAGAACTTTTTGTGGATATTTTGGCATTGTCGAATTCTCTGACTTCGGTGATGGTTAGGTTAGGTTGGGTTAGGTATTGTGAGGTAAGCACGTTTTGTGGATATTTTGTCAAGCCTAATTCTTTGATTTCGGTGATGGTTAGGTTCAGATGGGTGAGGTTTGTTAGGATAAGAACTTTTTGTGGATATTTTGGCATTGTCGAATTCTCTGACTTCGGTGATGGTAAGGTTAGGTTGGGTTAGGTATTGTGAGGTAAACACGTTTTGTGGATATATTGTCAAGCCTAATTCTTTGATTTCGGTGATGGTTAGGTTCAGATGGGTGAGGTTTGGTAGGATAAGAACTTTTTGTGGATATTTTGGCATTGTCGAATTCTCTGACTACGGTGATGGTTAGGTTAGGTTGGGTTAGGTACTGTGAGGTAAACATGTTTTGTAGATATTTTGGCAATGTCTAATTCTTTAATTTCGTTGATGGTTAGGCTCAGATGGGTGAGGTTTGGTAGGATAAGAACTTTTTGTGGATATTTTGGCAATGTTGAATTCTCTGACTTCGGTGATGGTTAGGTTAGGTTAGGTTAGGTATTGTGAGGTAAGCACGTTTTGTGGATATTTTCGCAATGTCCACTTCTTTGATTTCGGTGATGGTTAGGTTCAGATGGGTGAGGTTTGGTAGGATAAGAACTTTTTGTGGATATTTTGGCATTGTCGAATTCTCTGACTTCGGTGATGGTTAGGTTAGGTTGGGTTAGGTATTGTGAGGTAAGCACGTTTTGTGGATATTTTGTCAAGCCTAATTCTTTGATTTCGGTGATGGTTAGGTTCAGATGGGTGAGGTTTGGTAGGATAAGAACTTTTTGTGGATATTTTGGCAATGTCAAATTCTCTGACTTCGGTGATGGTTAGGTTAGGTTGGGTTAGGCATTGTGAAGTAAGCACGTTTTATGGATATTTTGTCAAGCCTAATTCTTTGATTTCGGTGATGGTTAGGTTCAGATAAGTGAGGTTTGGTAGGATAAGAACTTTTTGTGGATATTTTGGCAATGTCGAATTCTCTGACTTCGGTGATGGTTAGGTTAGGTTGGGTTAGGTATTGTGAAGTAAGCACGTTTTATGGATATTTTGTCAAGCCTAATTCTTTGATTTCGGTGATGGTTAGGTTCAGATAAGTGAGGTTTGGTAGGATAAGAACTTTTTGTGGATATTTTGGCAATGTCGAATTCTCTGACTTCGGTGATGGTTAGGTTAGGTTGGGTTAGGTATTGTGAGGTAAACACGTTTTGTGGATATTTTGGTAAGCCTAATTCTTTAATTTCTGTGATGGTTAGGTTCAGATGGGTGAGGTTTGGTAGGATAAGAACTTTTTGTGGATATTTTGGCAATGTCGAATTCTCGGACTTCGGTGATGGTAAGGTTAGGTTGGGTTAGGTATGGTGAGGGAAGCACGTTTTGTGGATATTTTGTCAATGTCGAATTCTTTGATTTCAGTGATGGTTAGGTTCAGATGGGAGAGGTTTGGTAGGATAAGAACTTTTTGTGGATATTTTGGCAATGTCGAATTCTTTGACTTCGGTGATGATAAGGTTAGGTTGGGTTAAATATGGTGAGGTAAGCACGTTTTGTGGATATTTTGGCAATGTCTAATTCTTTGATTTCGGTGATGGTTAGGTTCAGATGGGTGAGGTTTTGTAGGATAAGAAATTTTTGTGGATATTTTGGCAATGTCGAATTCTCTGACTTCGGTGATGGTTAGGTTAGGTTGGATAAGGTATAGTGAGGTAAGCACGTTTTGTGGATATTTTGCCAATGTCCAATTCTTTGATTTCGATGATCGTTAGGTTCAGATGGGTGAAATTTGGTAGGATAAGAACTTTTTATGGATATTTTGGCAATGTCGAATTCTCTGACTTCGGTGATGGTTAGGTTAGGTTGGGTTAGGTATTGTGAGGTAAGCACGTTTTGTGGATATTTTGTCAAGCCTAATTCTTTGATTTCGGTGATGGTTAGGTTTAGATGGGTGAGGTTTGGTAGGATAAGAACTTTTTGTGGATATTTTGGCATTGTCGAATTCTCTGACTTTGGTGATGGTTAGGTTAGGTTGGGTTAGGTATTGTGAAGTAAGCACGTTTTGTGGATATTTTCGCAATGTCCAATTCTTTGATTTCGGTGATGGTTAGGTTCAGATGGGTGAGGTTCTGTAGGATAAGAACTTTTTGTGGATATTTTGGCAATGTCGAATTCTCTGACTTCGGTGATGGTTAGGTTAGGTTGGTTTAGGTATTGTGAAGTAAGCACGTTTTGTGGATATTTTCGCAATGTCCAATTCTTTGATTTCGGTGATGGTTAGGTTCAGATGGGTGAGGTTCTGTAGGATAAGAACTTTTTGTGGATATTTTGGCAATGTCGAATTCTCTGACTTCGGTGATGGTTAGGTTAGGTTGGATAAGGTATAGTGAGGTAAGCACGTTTTGTGGATATTTTGTCAAGCCTAATTCTTTGATTTCGGTGATGGTTAGGTTCAGATGGGTGAGGTTTGGTAGGATAAGAACTTTTTGTGGATATTTTGGCATTGTCGAATTCTTTAATTTCGGTGATGGTTAGGTTCAGATGGGTGAGGTTTGGTAGGATAAGAACTTTTTGTGGATATTTTGGCATTGTCGAATTCTCTGACTTCGGTGATGGTCAGGTTAGGTTGGGTTAGGTACTGTGAGGTAAGCATGTTTTGTAGATATTTTGGCAATGTCTAATTCTTTAATTTCGTTCATACTTAGGCTCAGATGGGTGAGGTTTGGTAGGATAAGAACTTTTTGTGGATATTTTGGCAATGTCGAATTCTCTGACTTCGGTGATGGTTAGGTTAGGTTGGGTTAGGTATTGTGAGGTAAGTACGTTTTGTGGATATTTTGTCAATGTCCAATTCTTTGATTTCGGTGATGGTTAGGTTCAGATGGGTGAGGTTTGGTAGGATAAGAACTTTTTGTGGATATTTTGGCAATGTCGAATTCTCTGACTTCGGTGATGGTTAGGTTAGGTTGGGTTAGGTATTGTGAAGTAAGCACGTTTTGTGGATATTTTATCATTGTCTAATTCTTTGATTTCGGTGATGGTTAGGTTCAGATAAGTGAGGTTTGGTAGGATAAGAACTTTTTGTGGATATTTTGGCAATGTCGAATTCTCTGACTTCGTTGATGGTAAGGTTAGGTTGGGTTAGGTATTGTGAGGTAAGCACGTTTTGTGGATATATTGTCAAGCCTAATTCTTTGATTTCGGTGATGGTTAGGTTCAGATGGGTGAGGTTTGGTAGGATAAGAACTTTTTGTGGATATTTTGGCATTGTCGAATTCTCTGACTACGGTGATGGTTAGGTTAGGTTGGGTTAGGTACTGTGAGGTAAACATGTTTTGTAGATATTTTGGCAATGTCTAATTCTTTAATTTCGATGATGGTTAGGCTCAGATGGGTGAGGTTTGGTAGGATAAGAACTTTTTGTGGATATTTTGGCAATGTTGAATTCTCTGACTTCGGTGATGGTTAGGTTAGGTTAGGTTAGGTATTGTGAGGTAAGCACGTTTTGTGGATATTTTCGCAATGTCCACTTCTTTGATTTCGGTGATGGTTAGGTTCAGATGGGTGAGGTTTGGTAGGATAAGAACTTTTTGTGGATATTTTGGCATTGTCGAATTCTCTGACTTCGGTGATGGTTAGGTTAGGTTGGGTTAGGTATTGTGAGGTAAGCACGTTTTGTGGATATTTTGTCAAGCCTAATTCTTTGATTTCGGTGATGGTTAGGTTCAGATGGGTGAGGTTTGTTAGGATAAGAACTTTTTGTGGATATTTTGGCATTGTCGAATTCTCTGACTTCGGTGATGGTAAGGTTAGGTTGGGTTAGGTATTGTGAGGTAAACACGTTTTGTGGATATATTGTCAAGCCTAATTCTTTGATTTCGGTGATGGTTAGGTTCAGATGGGTGAGGTTTGGTAGGATAAGAACTTTTTGTGGATATTTTGGCATTGTCGAATTCTCTGACTACGGTGATGGTTAGGTTAGGTTGGGTTAGGTACTGTGAGGTAAACATGTTTTGTAGATATTTTGGCAATGTCTAATTCTTTAATTTCGTTGATGGTTAGGCTCAGATGGGTGAGGTTTGGTAGGATAAGAACTTTTTGTGGATATTTTGGCAATGTTGAATTCTCTGACTTCGGTGATGGTTAGGTTAGGTTAGGTTAGGTATTGTGAGGTAAGCACGTTTTGTGGATATTTTCGCAATGTCCACTTCTTTGATTTCGGTGATGGTTAGGTTCAGATGGGTGAGGTTTGGTAGGATAAGAACTTTTTGTGGATATTTTGGCATTGTCGAATTCTCTGACTTCGGTGATGGTTAGGTTAGGTTGGGTTAGGTATTGTGAGGTAAGCACGTTTTGTGGATATTTTGTCAAGCCTAATTCTTTGATTTCGGTGATGGTTAGGTTCAGATGGGTGAGGTTTGGTAGGATAAGAACTTTTTGTGGATATTTTGGCAATGTCAAATTCTCTGACTTCGGTGATGGTTAGGTTAGGTTGGGTTAGGCATTGTGAAGTAAGCACGTTTTATGGATATTTTGTCAAGCCTAATTCTTTGATTTCGGTGATGGTTAGGTTCAGATAAGTGAGGTTTGGTAGGATAAGAACTTTTTGTGGATATTTTGGCAATGTCGAATTCTCTGACTTCGGTGATGGTTAGGTTAGGTTGGGTTAGGTATTGTGAAGTAAGCACGTTTTATGGATATTTTGTCAAGCCTAATTCTTTGATTTCGGTGATGGTTAGGTTCAGATAAGTGAGGTTTGGTAGGATAAGAACTTTTTGTGGATATTTTGGCAATGTCGAATTCTCTGACTTCGGTGATGGTTAGGTTAGGTTGGGTTAGGTATTGTGAGGTAAACACGTTTTGTGGATATTTTGGTAAGCCTAATTCTTTAATTTCTGTGATGGTTAGGTTCAGATGGGTGAGGTTTGGTAGGATAAGAACTTTTTGTGGATATTTTGGCAATGTCGAATTCTCGGACTTCGGTGATGGTAAGGTTAGGTTGGGTTAGGTATGGTGAGGGAAGCACGTTTTGTGGATATTTTGTCAATGTCGAATTCTTTGATTTCAGTGATGGTTAGGTTCAGATGGGAGAGGTTTGGTAGGATAAGAACTTTTTGTGGATATTTTGGCAATGTCGAATTCTTTGACTTCGGTGATGATAAGGTTAGGTTGGGTTAAATATGGTGAGGTAAGCACGTTTTGTGGATATTTTGGCAATGTCTAATTCTTTGATTTCGGTGATGGTTAGGTTCAGATGGGTGAGGTTTTGTAGGATAAGAAATTTTTGTGGATATTTTGGCAATGTCGAATTCTCTGACTTCGGTGATGGTTAGGTTAGGTTGGATAAGGTATAGTGAGGTAAGCACGTTTTGTGGATATTTTGCCAATGTCCAATTCTTTGATTTCGATGATCGTTAGGTTCAGATGGGTGAAATTTGGTAGGATAAGAACTTTTTATGGATATTTTGGCAATGTCGAATTCTCTGACTTCGGTGATGGTTAGGTTAGGTTGGGTTAGGTATTGTGAGGTAAGCACGTTTTGTGGATATTTTGTCAAGCCTAATTCTTTGATTTCGGTGATGGTTAGGTTTAGATGGGTGAGGTTTGGTAGGATAAGAACTTTTTGTGGATATTTTGGCATTGTCGAATTCTCTGACTTTGGTGATGGTTAGGTTAGGTTGGGTTAGGTATTGTGAAGTAAGCACGTTTTGTGGATATTTTCGCAATGTCCAATTCTTTGATTTCGGTGATGGTTAGGTTCAGATGGGTGAGGTTCTGTAGGATAAGAACTTTTTGTGGATATTTTGGCAATGTCGAATTCTCTGACTTCGGTGATGGTTAGGTTAGGTTGGTTTAGGTATTGTGAAGTAAGCACGTTTTGTGGATATTTTCGCAATGTCCAATTCTTTGATTTCGGTGATGGTTAGGTTCAGATGGGTGAGGTTCTGTAGGATAAGAACTTTTTGTGGATATTTTGGCAATGTCGAATTCTCTGACTTCGGTGATGGTTAGGTTAGGTTGGATAAGATATTGTGAGAAAGGCACGTTTCGTGGATATTTTATTAATGTCCAATTCTTTGATTTCGGTGATGGTTAGGTTCAGATGGGTGAGGTTTGGTAGGATAAGAACTTTTTGTGGATATTTTGGCAATGTCGAATTCTCTGACTTCGGTGATGGTTAGGTTAGGTTGGGTTAGGTATTGTGAGGTAAACACGTTTTGTGGATATTTTGGCAAGCCTAATTCTTTAATTTCGGTGATGGTTAGGTTCAGATGGGTGAGGTTTGGTAGGATAAGAACTTTTTGTGGATATTTTGGCATTGTCGAATTCTCTGACTTCGGTGATGGTTAGGTTAGGTTGGGTTAGGTACTGTGAGGTAAGCATGTTTTGTAGATATTTTGGCAAAGTCTAATTCTTTAATTTCGTTGATGGTTAGGCTCAGATGGGTGAGGTTTGGTAGGATAAGAACTTTTTGTGGATATTTTGGCAATGTCGAATTCTCGGACTTCGGTGATGGTAAGGTTAGGTTGGGTTAGGTATGTTGAGGGAAGCACGTTTTGTGGATATTTTGGCAATGTCGAATTCTTTGATTTCAGTGATGGTTAGGTTCAGATGGGAGAGGTTTGGTAGGATAAGAACTTTTTGTGGATATTTTGGCAATGTCGAATTCTTTGACTTCGGTGATGATAAGGTTAGGTTAGGTTAAATATGGTGAAGTAAGCACGTTTTGTGGATATTTTGGCAATGTCTAATTCTTTGATTTCGGTGATGGTTAGGTTCAGATGGGTGAGGTTTGGTAGGATAAGAACTTTTTGTGGATATTTTGGCAATGTCGAATTCTCTGACTTCGGTGATAGTTAGGTTAGGTTGGGTTAGGTATTGTGAGGTAAGCACGTTTTGTGGATTATTTATCAATGTCCAATTCTTTGATTTCGACGATGGTTAGGTTCAGATGGGTGAGGTTTTGTAGGATAAGAAATTTTTGTGGATATTTTGGCAATGTCGAATTCTCTGACTTCGGTGATGGTTAGGTTAGGTTGGATTAGGTATAGTGAGGTAAGCACGTTTTGTGGATATTTTGGCAATGTCTAATTCTTTGATTTCGATGATCGTTAGGTTCAGATGGGTGAAATTTGGTAGGATAAGAACTTTTTGTGGATATTTTGGCAATGTCGAATTCTCTGACTTCGGTGATGGTTAGGTTAGGTTGGTTTAGGTATTGTGAAGTAAGCACGTTTTGTGGATATTTTCGCAATGTCCAATTCTTTGATTTCGGTGATGGTTAGGTTCAGATGGGTGAGGTTCTGTAGGATAAGAACTTTTTGTGGATATTTTGGCAATGTCGAATTTTCTGACTTCGGTGATGGTTAGGTTAGGTTGGATAAGATATTGTGAGATAGGCACCTTTCGTGGATATTTTATTAATGTCCATTTCTTTGATTTCGGTGATGGTGAGGTTCAGATGGGTGAGGTTTGGTAGGATAAGAACTTTTTGTGGATATTTTGGCAATGTCGAATTCTCTGACTTCGGTGATGGTTAGGTTAGGTTGGGTTAGGTATTGTGAAGTAAGCACGTTTTGTGGATATTTTATCATTGTCTAATTCTTTGATTTCGGTGATGGTTAGGTTCAGATAAGTGAGGTTTGGTAGGATAAGAACTTTTTGTGGAATTTTGGCATGTCGAATTCTCTGACTTCGGTGATGGTTAGGTTAGGTTGGGTTTAGTATTGTGAGGTAAGCACGTTTTGTGGATATTTGGCAAGCCTAATTCTTTATTTCGGTGATGGTTAGGTTCAGATGGGTGAGGTTTGTAGGATAAGAACTTTTTGTGGATATTTTGGCATTGTCCGAATTCTCTGACTTCGGTGATGGTTAGGTTAAGTTGGATAAGGTATAGTGAGGTAAGCACGTTTTGTGGATATTTTGGCAATGTCCATTTCTTCGATTTCGGTGATGGTTAGGTTCAGATGGGTGAGGTTTGGTGTGGTATGAACTTTTTGTGGATATTTTGGCAATGTTGAATTCTCTGACTTCGGTGATGGTTAGGTTAGGTTGGATTAGGTATTGTGAGGTAAGCACGTTTTGTGGATATTTTTTCAAGCCTAATTCTTTGATTTCGGTGATGGTTAGGTTCAGATGGGTGAGGTTTGGTAGGATAAGAACTTTTTGTGGATATTTTGGCAATGTCGAATTCTCTGACTTCGGTGATGGTTAGGTTAGGTTGGGTTAGGTATTGTGAGGTAAACTCGTTTTGTGGATTATTTATTAATATCCAATCTTTGATTTCGGTGATGGTTAGGTTCAGATGGGTGAGGTTTTGTAGGATAAGAACTTTTTGTGGATATTTTGGCAATGTCGAATTCTCTGACTTCGGTGATGGTTAGGTTAGGTTGGGTTAGGTATTGTGAGGTAAGCACGTTTTGTGGATATTTTGTCAAGCCTAATTCTTTGATTTCGTGATGGTTAGGTTTAGATGGGTGAGGTTTGGTAGGATAAGAACTTTTTGTGGATATTTTGGCATTGTCGAATTCTCTGACTTTGGTGATGGTTAGGTTAGGTTGGGTTAGGTATGTGAGGTAAGTACGTTTTGTGGATATTTTGGCAATGTCCAATTCTTTGGATTTCGGTGATGGTTAGGTTCAGATGGGTGAGGTTTGGTAGGATAAGAACTTTTTGTGGATATTTTGGCAATGTCGAATTCTCTGACTTCGGTGATGGTTAGGTTAGGTTAGGTTAGGTATTGTGAAGTAAGCACGTTTTGTGGATATTTTATCATTGTCTAATTCTTTGATTTCGGTGATGGTTAGGTTCAGATAAGTGAGGTTTGGTAGGATAAGAACTTTTTGTGGATATTTTGGCAATGTCGAATTCTCTGACTTCGGTGATGGTTAGTTGTTTGGGTTAGGTATTTGTGAGGTAAACACGTTTTGTTGATATTTTGGCAAGCTAATTCTTAATTTCGGTGATGGTTAGGTTCAGATGGGTGAGGTTTGGTAGGATAAGAACTTTTTGTGGATATTTTGGCATTGTCGAATTCTCTGACTTCGGTGATGGTTAGGTTAGGTTGGGTTAGGTACTGTGAGGGAAGCACCGTTTTGTGGATATTTGGCAATGTCGAATTCTTTGATTTCAGTGATGGTTAGGTTCAGATGGGAGAGGTTTGGTAGGATAAGAACTTTTTGTGGATATTTTGGCAATGACGAATTCTCGGACTTCGGTGATGGTAAGGTTAGGTTGGTTAGGTATGGTGAGGGAAGCACGTTTTGTGGATATTTTGGCAATGTCGAATTCTTTGATTTCAGTGATGGTTAGGTTCAGATGGGAGAGGTTTGGTAGGATAAGAACTTTTTGTGGATATTTTGGCAATGTCGAATTCTCTGACTTCGGTGATGGTTAGGTTAGGTTGGGTTAGGTATTGTG